>NW_010165720.1:0-65974 GCF_000695765.1 Mesitornis unicolor | reverse complement strand
TGGCAGCGCCCGTCCCGTCCCTCGAGCGCCCGCCGGGGTCGTCCCGGACGACTTCTCTCCGCCGAGGAGATTGTCGAAACCAGCCCCGGGGCAGCAAGGTGCCCCAGAGGGGCGGCCTGTGCCTCTGCAGCCTTGGCAGGGCTGCGCCTACCTGGTGCAGGAGAAGAACCAACAGTCTTAGGAGAAACATGACTTTTTTTAAAGCGAGATAGGAATTTGCACTTCAGTGCCAGCAAGCACGAAGAGAGCAAAACTGTGGAAATCCTTGCAAAATGTTTTAGTGTGAGAAATTTCAGGCAGCCCAGCTGCTGTCAGTTTTCGCTGTCCAGGACTGGCAATTGCAGAGCTGAAAGCATTTAATTGAAAGGACAGCATTGTGCCCGATGTACCTCACTTATACAGTTTGCTCTTTTAACCTGAAAATAGATATTTAAAGCAGATCTTCCCCAGACGCACTGGATAATCAGACCTGTTTCATGTAGCGATACAGTACTTTCTTGCTTTTGCAAGTATTACTTCGCCTCTCACATGCAAGCTGCATGTACTGTAAATCCAAATCCAGCCCGAGCACCGTCGACACAAATTGTTTACTCAGATTTAATCCATTACAGCTGTGCAAATCCACGACCTTCAGGGGAGGCTTTGAATGCATCAGCCAGGGCGAGCAGCTTGTGCAGGTGTTTTGGGGAGCATCGTGCAGCCTGTCCCACCTTTGCTTGGGGCACTGTGGTGGTTTGAGTTGTGCGAGTACAGGTCAGGGTCAGCAAGAACATAAAATAAATTTTCTTTCAACGAGGCAGCTGAAACAAAGTTCTGTCTGAAGAAATGGGTGGTTTATGTATTTGGTTGCACACGGGTGTTCATACCCTAAATTCTAGGGGGTATTTTTGTAGGCAACAAAAGGGAAAGATTGTGTGGGAAAGTTTTCAGTATTTTTAAGTCTTGTTTAATGTAACAAGAAAAACACAAGGTTTTGTTCTGTCTGTCAAGTATTTCAAAATATACATTTTGATGTTGGTATATTTTGCTTATTGTGCGAAGTAAAAATAAAAATCAACATTTTATCCCAGAGTGATCATTTCCTTCATTATATTCCTTCCCAAATGAACTCTAGCACGGTGGACCTGATTTCACAAAGTATTTTCATTTTGCGCATATAAAGTGCAAAAGTTTATTGAGCAGCTGGACCACTAAGAAATAATATTTTAATTGCAGGGCTAAAAGAAGGTTAAAAATAGATGAAAAATGGTTTGGAAAAAAGCAACACGAAGATCTTTGCCATTCTGCCTACATGATTTGATCTTTGTGTGCACACAATGTTTTGCTTTGCTTTTTGGAAATAAGTTGAATCTTTATACAGTTGCTCGGTTTTTTCCTCTTACATTTCCTGGAATTAAATCCCAAGCCTTCACTCCAACTTCCTTCAATTAAATAGCCAGCTTTCACTCTTCCAGTACTCCAAAATCTTTACTGCTGTCTGCTGAACCTCATGTTTACATTAGAAATGTTTTCCTGTCCAGAGAGAGAATAATGCTTTCTTTCATAATAGGCATTATCACTACTAGACTTGTTAAGATCAGCCTGAGTAACTTAATGAGTCATTTCAATTGTCTAATAATGCCTTTGCTGTTACAGCTGAAACCTAGGGAAGTGTGGTGGTCATCTCACAGTGAGTTACTGGAGTCGTGTTTTACTGTGCCAGGAAGAGTTCTGTGGCTGATCTGAGTTTTCAAAAGAAATTGAGCTCAATCATTAATTCTGATTAGATTATTTGCTTGACTTGGGAGGGTATTTTGGCCCGGGATCCAGCAGCCTGCAGAGACCAGCAGCAGCTTTTGGAAGGACTTCACCAGCAGGCTCGTACCCAGAGCTCCTGACGTGCCCTTGTGGGTGGTGGCACAAGAAAGGTGCTGGAGGTGGCAAGGAGAGTGGCTGTACACGGTGTATACCATCTTACCCGATGGCCACTTGGGCTTTTACAGAGGCTGGCAGCCTTGACGCAGCAGGAAGAAATCAAAGGTGCAAATCAGAAAGAAATAAGAGCACAAAGTTCACTAGGCAAAGGTCCCTTCCCCCACACCCTGCTTTTTGAATGGCCCTAAAATCCTCATGGCAATTTCTGTTTAACAACAACATTATCTCAAAATTACATGATGCCTTATCAGGCCAGCACATCTTAGTGCACCAGCAATAACAACTGTTTAACTACAACTCTGGGAACTCTGTTAGGAGAGAGCTGGAGCTCACCAAGTGCTCACCTCCGTCTCCTTGCACAGGGGCAAGGGGAGGAAACGCAGATGCTTTGGAGCAGCCAGCGCAAAGCCCCAGCCTCGCCCTGTTTGACCAGAGGGGCTGTTCCTTCACAGAATCACGGAATCCCAGAACGTTAGGGATTGGAAGGGACCTCCAAAGCTCATCCAGTCCAATCCCCCTGCCGGAGCAGGAACACCCAGATGAGGTTACACAGGAAGGCGTCCAGGCGGGTTTTGAATGTCTGCAGAGAAGGAGACTCCACAACCTCTCTGGGCAGCCTGGTCCAGTGCTCTGTCACCCTCACTGAGAAGAAGTTTCTTCTCCAATTTCAGTGGAACCTCCTGTGTTCCAGCTTGTGTCCGTTACCCCTTGTCCTATCATTGTTTGTCACCGAGAAGAGCCTGGCTCCATCCTCGTGACACTCACCCTTTAAATATTTATAAACATGAATGAGGTCTCCCCTCAGTCTCCTCTTCTGCAAACTGAAGAGCCCCAGCTCCCTCAGCCGCTCCTCATAAGGGAGAATTCAGAGAGAATCCAGCTCCTACACTTGCTCTTTTGAAGAGGAGAGTGGAAGAGAGGACCTCATTTTGCATGGCCGGGGTAGTTTGGCATTGATTTAAATGGTAGCATTTAAATGGAGCCTGATGTCTTGTTGCCCTGACTTTCTAGCCCCTGTTTGAAGAGGAGAGTGGAAGAGAGGACCTCATTTTGCATGGCCGGGGTAGTTTGGCATTGATTTAAATGGCAGCAAGGATGAGCCTGATGTCTTGTTCCCCTGACTCTTTAGCCCCTGAAAAGCCTTCCTTTTCAAAACTGGTTTGCTAGCATCACATTCTGTAGAAAAAGCATTCTTTTACTTGCCACCTGGTAGGTGTACTTTCAGAATAAAGTCTCCAGAAGATAGATATATATGTGATGTGCTATTTTCTGGCCTGTTCATTGTCCTTCAGTTAGCTTCTTGCCTCATCTTCCAAGCCTCAAAGCTCTTTAAATAATGCAGCCAGTTGTTACTGATTCATTCTTCAAGTAAAATTTCATTACTGGGATTTGAGGTTGTTTTATAGTGTGTAGGGTTTGGCTTTTTTTAAAAATTTTGGCCTCTCTCCTTTTGCCACCTTGCTGTTGGTGCTGAGCACTGGGGGAGCAATGGTCCATTTTCCACAGCGGCCTTTCTCTGATCCATCACCTTGTCTGAGGGTCTGGTACAAAATTGCTCCTAATTACCTGACATTTATTCTTCAAACCTTAACTAATGCACTAATCTTTTTGTGATAAATGAGATCTTAAAATTAATCACTGACATTTAAAAAAAATTATGCACAACTGTAAAGAAAGAGTCCCAGCTAGTAAATATAATGTTATGTGAAGGAAAAAACCAGCACAAATTAAAGCCACCCTGTATTAATGGAAAACAGTAAGAGCAAAGACACAGTGAGATGTCACCTGATGAATAGGTTAATGTCTTCCTACAAGACATCCCCTTGACAGCAGGAAAACAGCACCGTAGGAGCCGTGTCACGTGCAGAATTTAATTTATCTTCTAATGTGTAATTGCTGGGAGTTCATGGGGCAGCAGAGGGTGGCCGGGGGCTGCCTTACTGAGCAGGTTCAGAGTTCACGGGGTTTGCCACAGAACGTTTACTCCTTGGAAAAAAGGAAGGCAGATTTCTACCGCTTGTTCAGTAAGCTAAGTTCACTTGTTCTGTCTAATGTAAAAGTCATCGTTAAGAAGTTGAAGACAGACTACCAAGCTTGCTAGTTAAAATTAATGTTTATATGGATGGCAGCTATTTGAACATAACATCAAGCCTATCACCAAACCCAGAATTACCAGCATTTTAGATAATCTTTCGCCCTTTGATGAGAGAATTGTCATTTGCGCTTGTCTTGTACACTGTTGTTGTTCATTATGACTGGTAAAGTCATTTTAAACACAACGCTGTACAAGCATAGAGGGAGACAGAATCCCTGCATCAAGTACAGCAGCTGCGAGCAACCTTTGTAAACCAGACATAACCAGTGTTTTACTGGGATCTGTGCTAGTCTGAAGATTGTGGTGGTAATTAATTTTCTTTTTCTTTCATCTACGAGTAAGCCAAGTAAGAGTTACTGGGAAGAATTGGTGTGTTGAATTTGATGGTCACTGCCAAAGAATGTGAGGTATGTGTAAGATATCCACCATACCTTCTGTTTTAAATCACAGCTACCACATTATAAACTCACGCTTGGCATCCTATCCTGATCAATAGGAACTGTGCTATATCCCATAATAACTTAGAGCAGTTTAGTACACAGTAGGTGATGCACATCAATGAAGTGAAAAATGGGCTTAACGTGGCTGCTTTTGGCTCTCTGGGTCATGAAAAAATATTTAACAGACATAGGTGCCATTGACAGCCTTTAGAGTTAGATTTTTTCCCTGGTTACACTCAAAGCAGATGCCACAAGATCTAAGGGGAAGCAGCGCAGGCGCACAATCTTAATTTCAAAACTCAACTAAAGCTGCTTGCTTAACATCTAAATGATTTGCTGTGTTTAGACTGATGATATGAAACGTTATGCCATTTTTTTAATGAAACTGGATTAAAGGAAAAAAAGCTCACTCTTGCCTATGCTTCCTGAGCAAAGTCCTTTCCAAAATAGTTCTTAAGGACTTTTGCATTATGATTCCCACTTTGTTGAATTTCAAAGACTTGTCCATGAATGCAATGAGAATTACATCAACAGCTACCATGGATAGGATATAGTGTATGTTATCTGTGGCTCTTGGCAAAATCTCGGATGTAATTGCCGTTAAAAAGAAAACCTGCACGTGACTCACTCTTCACAGGTAGCTTTTCCCATGCAGCAGATAAAAGCAGCAGCGCTTTCCCAGAACATTCACCTTTGCACCTCTCAGTAACTTCTCTGACGCTGCTGATGTGAGCGGTCTGGAGAGAGGAAAAGGCTGGGCTGGGCACCCCTGACGTACACCCCCTTTTCCTCTGAATTAGGTGGCTACTTTCAGCTTCTCTGACAGATATCCTGCTCTGTCTCTCATGTCAGAAACTACCTCTTTCTTATTTTCTTCCAAGCTTTCACCTTTACCTTATTATTTGTTTAATAAACATTGATGAGCTCCTCTAATACTTTCAGATTCAAATGTACAGGTACTTCCAGCACTACAGTTGTGGTGAGGAAGGACTGGTCTTCCTGACTCACGCATGTCTAAGGACGGAGGCTGGAAAAGCATTAGCAAATGACGTGTGCAATATGGAAAACGAAAATCCAGAGCTACCCAAATGTCTTTTATCATCACTATCACATAAATGGCAAGACTTGACTAAAACTAAGTGAGCCTTACCTTCTGTTGTGGTCAGAGCTTCCTGAGGCTGTGACCACGCCAACAAAGCACCCATCACCCGAATGCACACAGTGGATGGTGGTTGCTCAGTGTTTTGGGGGTTATGCTGACCCTCAGAGCTTTCCTCTCCCAACAGGTTCCAGGTGACATTTAGAGCGAGCAATATAAAAAAAGGTGAGTGACTAAACCATTTAAAACTGCAAAAGGGCACTTTTATTTGCAGCTGGTCTGAATATATTGTAACGCCAGACTTTTTATGAGCTTTCTTATTGCTCTTGTGCACGCTTACCAGCATATCCCATCAGCACAGACTTCTAATGCAGGACTGGGTGGTAATAAAATTATTAAAATATTAGGAAATTTCAGAATGGCTTGCACTTTTGCTCAGATGTAAGAGCTACATAGTCTAAGTCTCAATTTTAAGAGTTCTGCGTCTGAAACACAATATGGTTTTGATTGCTTGTTTTATTAAGTGAAATGAACAGGCTAATTAAAGAAATTCCAGGAAGTTTCTGCTTTCTGTCTCCTAGGGACAAGCCTCAAGTGTCAAAGGAGATAATACTGATGGCTATAAAACACCCAAGCGTGTTTATACTGGCTGTAAAATGCAGCTTAGAGCCTCTATTTAACTTTCATAGTATTTCCTTTTTATACCATGCTTAGAAATATATATTAAGGCATTAGTTGAAGTCGGGCTGGTATGTATTTGAAAAAAAAAATTAGTAATTGGATGTTAAAAAACAGCAGGCAAGCCATTGGCAAAATAGTCCTAGGAATAAACTGTTATGAGTATAATTTCATCTAGAAACACTAAAAACTAAGAGCAAGCCAGCCATCAAAAAAAAAAGAAATCTGCAAGATAGTTCGGGTCCTTACTTTCAAAGTGTCTCTAACCCTGAGCAGAGGATCTCCTGCTTGAGGCTGTAAGCTAAGCCACAGAATTGGCGGTGGTTCTTCATGCTCCCAGTTGAGACTTCGGGATCCACTGGATGGCTTTGAGGAATTGCTACAGCAATTAAACCATCTCATAAGCAACCCACACCTGCAATCCTGAAGTGCTACACAGAACCTCCTCGAAAGAGGTTGTTTTGTACTAGCTCTTTCATTTGCAGGTTGGATTTCCAATAGAAGCTGAAAAGTTGTGTTTACTCTTTAACTGCTTTAAGGCAACATTCTCAAGCTGCACGTTCTTCGTGCAATTATTTTATTTTCTAATACCAGAGTCAGATACTATACTCAGAGTGATTTATTCATTTTTAGAGAAGCCAAAGTGCATGTTACTGAAGCCATTCAAAAAGATTGTTTTTAATGAGGGTATTGGTTATCTTGTGCAATTTCTCAGGCACAGCTGCATCTTCTGGGATACTGAGGGTTCTTTGACAGAGAGTCCAAGTTTTAGAGCACATGAAACATCTAAGTGTACCTTAAAGCTCAGTAATGTGCTTTATATGAACATGAGTGTATTGGCCCTGGTAAGGCAAACTGCATCGAATCTGAAGCTGAATTTTATGTGACAGTTTAGAAAATAAACTATATGAATAAGAAGTGAACATTGGAAATGTTCTGAGAATTTCCTGCTGTATAGACATTTGCAATCTAGTTATCAAGTGCCTTTGTAGAATTAACTTTAATGAGCTGAAGATGCTTCTAAATCCAAGCCTGCAAGTGCTGAGATAGCAGAAGCACTGGATAACTAATTTGCAGTCCACCAGGAAGACTTTTGATGAGGAATATGAAACCTTCCAAACCAAGCAAACAAGCACATGCAGTAGTGGTACCTTTCTGTTTTACTGTACTTACCACAGCTAACTCCACAAGCAGGCAAGAAACGGCAGCAGGACATGAAAAGCAGCACAGAATAACATTGGAAATATCTTTCCAGACCAGCATTTGCTCTTCAGGATTGCAGAGAAGTGACATTACCAAAGCAACTTCAAAAAGCTGAAGGAGATTGAAGTTTTTCCTCTTAATGATTCTAAAGTGTTATTGAAGGGATCAATAGCTTTTCCTGTTAAACAAGCTGTTCAGATCAAGTATTCCTGGAGAGGAGATAAACCAATCCTGGAAGTAACAGTGGCATTTAATTAGGATTTGAGGTTTTCACCATTCATTATTTGATCTGCCAGTCTCACAACAGTTTCAGTGAACTGTAGGTGTACAATAAGATTCCGTATGAAAGGACAAAGCTGTCTGATCCCTTCTGAGCCCTTTTATCTGTGCCAAAAAGCATCATTTATTATATGGTCCCCACAGTGAGAAATTTCTCTTCTCTCTACCTGATGTCATTGTTTTTTCTGGGGGAGGAGAGGGGAAAGAGAGAGAAAAAAAAGTGTTATTTTCCCGTTCTTTAATAATAAAATAACCACATCCCATGGTTGTGCACATTTTGCTTATTGCTAACCAAGACACGTGGAAAGCCCCTCAACAAAGCAAAACTAAATTAGCAGATATCCAGGCCCTAAATTGGCAATGCCAGAAACAATTACCAAGACTTGGCAACTTTTCAGCTGTGCATGCAGCAGTTTTATTTTAAACAAAACCAGAGATCACGCAACTGCTCTTGCAGTCTGACTTGTACATCACTGCACCAACCTCAGCTCTGGAATCCAGCTTCACATGCTCAACTGTGAACTCATGCGATCCCAAATCAAACAGGAATATATAGGGAACTAAGTCCTGGTTTAGTCCTGCCAAGTCCCTAGTGGTTTTCTATGCATGGTAGAGACATCATGCCAATGCTTTCAGCCTGTGTAAATACAATGACTTAATTCAGAATTTATCTGCGGCAACAAGTCACTGACAAGGGGAGCGCTTTCCAAAGAGGTTTTGGTTGGTTTTTTGTTTTGTTTTGG
This sequence comes from Mesitornis unicolor, assembly GCF_000695765.1. Classification (NCBI taxonomy): domain Eukaryota; kingdom Metazoa; phylum Chordata; class Aves; order Mesitornithiformes; family Mesitornithidae; genus Mesitornis; species Mesitornis unicolor. The sequence continues at coordinate 57,523 of NW_010165720.1, read as the reverse complement.
TTTTCTTCCTTAAGCCCCAGCAAATCAAGGAAATATGTGTTGAAAAAGGTGCAACCAAGCACTACAGTAGTGCATGAGCAGGGGGACCCAGGCCCTCACCATTATGGTGTGGGTTGCAGCAAGGTTTTTTTCAGCCTGTATTAAAAACAGTGTGACCAGCGCGTCCAGGGAGGTGATCATCCCCCTGTACTCGGCACTGGTGAGGCCGCACCTCGAGTGCTGTGTTCAGTTCTGGGCCCCTCACTAGAAGAAGGATGTTGAGATTCTGGAGCGTGTTCAGAGAAGAGCCACAAGGATGGGGAGGGCTCTGGAGAACAAGCCTGGTGAGGAGCGGCTGAGGGAACTGGGCTTGTTTAGCCTGGAGAAGAGAAGGCTGAGGGGAGACCTCATCACCACCTAAACTGCCTCAAGGGAGGTTGTGGAGAGGTGGGTGCTGGTCTCTTCTCCCAGGTGATGGGGGATAGGACAAGGGGAAACGGCACCAAGCTGTGCCAAGGGAGGTTCAGGTTAGAGATAAGGAGGAAGTTCTTTACTGAGAGGGTCGTCAGAAGCTGGAACAGGCTGCCCAGAGAGGTGGTGGAGTCACCATCCCTGGATGTGTTTAAAGAGCGGGTAGACGAGGTACTTAGGGATATGGTTTAGGGGGTAGACAGGAGCGGTTGGACATGATGATCTCAGAGGGCTTTTCCAACCGAGCGATTCTGTGATTCTGTGAAGGTTTCAACTGCCAATTTGCTGCTTGTTCTTAGGAAACAGCTTCTTTGGGCTACCAAGGGAAAACTCTTAAATGGACATATTTTTAAGAAGACCCTGTCTTAAACTGTTTTAAGGGAACACAGGACAAAGAAATCCAATGAGTTTATTCTCTGAGAGTGCCAAAATTAAAAGCATTAATCCAGATTATCCTGTTATACAGCATTAAAATTAATTTAATCTTTATAGTATATAATCATTGCCCCTATAAGGACAAGAGAACAGTAAAAGTAACATTGCCTGTGCTGTGTCCTGTTCTTGCAAGGAATGGAAAACATTCTGTAGGCACTGTATACTGAGCCACTACCATTTGTATTTAGCTTGATAGCTTCAGAAGACATATATGCAAAGTTCAGATGCATCATTACTAATCAGATTGTTTTCATCATTCTTTCCCCTTTATTTCAAGGTTTAATTGCATGGCCATTTGCTCCTAAGATTTATTTTCTCTCCCATGTGCAGAGCAGAGCACCTTCCTTCTGCCTGTGAAGAATCATATCCTTTTCAAAGCATCCTGCTGCTCTGAAAACTGGAGAGTGAAGGGCAGATGCAGCCACCACGCCTGCAAGACCACAGGTGCTACTCAAAGAAAGCCACTATTCTAGCATTTAGAAATTGTCTCAGATCCAGTGATTTCCTTATGTATTTTGAGTTAGGATAAACAAGACAGATTTCTTGACACTTTTCAGGCTGCATTTGCCAGCACTCCCCAAACTCTTCCTGTCCTGCCTGCCTAAAGATGCTTCCATGACAATTGCCTCCCACCTAAACCAGTGCTGCTTTGGTCCCGGTCCTGCTCCCTCCTCTTTCTGCACAGCTGCACTGGCCATTGCCCAGCATCGTGGTCTGGGGAGGCAACCAGCAGCTTCCCAGAGGGCCAGATGGGTGCACGAGTGCCAGTGCTGGCACCACAGCAAGGGCAGGGAGCCCGCAGCAGCGTGGACTCTCAGCTGACCCCTTGGTGAGCTGTGCTGTGAGTGTCCTTGCTGATCAGACTCTTCAGTCTGCTGCAGTTCACTTCAAATACCATCGAAAACAGGAATAAAATTGAAGGATTTCTTTATCTGCCCACAAACCAATGTCACACCATCTTCATCGACTTCTACAATAACCCCGGCAAGACTGGTTAGATTTCTGCAGCAGCCTTCAGAACACCTTTCAGAGACCCTCAGTGATTACAGCCCCGACAACCGCTGCTGCCAGCATCTCGCCAGGGAACAGGGCAACAAGGACCAGTAGGTGGAGAAACTCAAATATTTCACTCATAAAGCAAACCCATCAACACCAACAACATAAACCCCCTGTCACAGTGGAGTGCAGAACCACAGAACGATGAAACACTGCAGAGCTCTCTCCAGTCAGCTTTGTTAATAAAGCCAGAGTATCTCCACCAGTGGGCTGAATTCACATGCAGGGTGTGACTGCTGCCTCCTATCCCCAGTTTACATTGATGAATGCATTTAAACATAGTTTCAGTGGGTTTTTTTGTGTTTTTTTTAAATCTTTGGTTTTGCTGTACCAGAAAAGTCTGTTATTCTGCCCTGGTGAGACCACATCTGGAATATTGCATCCAGTTCTGGGCCCCTCAGTTCAAGAAGGACAGGAACTGCTGGAGAGAGTCCAGCGTAGGGCTACAAAGATGATCAAGGGAGTGGAGCATCTCCCTTCTGAGGAGCGGCTGAGGGAGCTGGGGCTCTTTAGTTTGCAGAAGAGGAGACTGAGGGGAGACCTCATTCATGTTTATAAATATATAAAGGGTGAGTGTCACGAGGATGGAGCCAGGCTCTTCTCGGTGACAAACAATGATAGGACAAGGGGTAACGGACACAAACTGGAACACAGGAGGTTCCACTGAAATTGGAGAAGAAACTTCTTCTCAGTGAGGGTGACAGAGCCCTGGACCAGGCTGCCCAGAGAGGTTGTGGAGTCTCCTTCTCTGCAGACATTCAAAACCCGCCTGGACGCCTTCCTGTGCAACCTCATCTGGGTGTTCCTGCTCCGGCAGGGGGATTGGACTGGATGAGCTTTTGAGGTCCCTTCCAATCCCTAACGTTCTGGGATTCTGTGATTCAACTCTAGTAGCCAGTGTATGGCAGTTACTTTTTCCAAGAGTCTATTCTAGGGCCAACTTTTAATTTTGATATTTTTTAAAAGCTTATATTCTCCTCTAAGGAGTTGAGCAGGCAGATCGTGCTGTGAACAGGCTTACACCATTTCCTGATGGTTCATTAGAAGAGCAGAGGGAATGGCTTCCCCTTATGTCCTTGGAGAATGGCGAACCAGAGGGAGAAGCCTGCTAACAGAAGGGAGATGGATGAACAGCCAGTGAAGCAGAGGTGGCTTTCAGCTTTCCATACAGCACTGGCCAAATCCCCGGTTTTGTATTTTATTGTCAAGTAACGGTGAGGTGCAGCCTACCAGTGATGTCTGGGGACTACAGCTGGGAACTGGCAGTGGGAAACTGCTCCGTGCCCAAGGCTGGCAGCAGGGGCAGGGAGGGAGCTCCCAGGCGCTCGGCAGCGCGGCATCCCAGCCACGACAGGCACAGAGCTGGGACGCTGTGCCTGCCCCCAGCCTCTCTGTCTGCTTCTCTTGAGAGCTTAATGTGCTGTAAAATGTAGAATATCTGGGAAAAATACATGAAAACTTTATGTCGCTATAAAAACAAAAGAAGTATTTGCTCAAAATACTTAGCAGTTACCGCTAGATGGCATTTTGTTCCTGAGAAATTAGAAACTCCCAGCTTTTGAATTACTTGTTACAGACAGCAGGAAACAGTAGGAAATGGAATACTTAGACCTCATTCAGTTAATTTATTATTCATTGTCTTGTATAAGCAAGACATTGCTAACACAAGACGCTTTTAATTGCAAGTGTTTAAAATCTCCTTTATTTCACTATAGCTTGTGGCTCTTCAACCCTCTGCTCAGTAGGTAGGGGTTTGAGCTGTAGTCAGCACTCAGCAAAAGTCTTTTCCACATTTTAAAATGAAAGACAAATGTAGACCAGTTCACAGACTGTGTGTGCCATGGAAATCTGCCAGAAATGCTTTGCTCCAGTAACTGTACGCAGTATTTCCTGTGTTATTTTTGGACAAACCCTTAACACAGATTGCAGTACAGAAAATTATTCCTGATCAGGAATAGAGCCGTTACAATTTGATTATTATGACAAAATAGTTTCATAATATTCACTTAGGAATATTACACTCTGTGCTAGTTCATTTTAATTTGAACTTGTACAAGCTGTGCTGTACGAGATGACATTTCCATTCCTAATCTTTGCAGGGGACAATGTGTCGTACCCAGAGGTGCAGTGAAGTTCTGCTGGGCACATCTAGGGCGACGCATACATTAAATGCTCGTTTAATGTCCATAAACCTCTCAATGCCAGATTAAAACCAAGCAAGAAGACTTCCCTTACTCTGCAGCAGAAGGGAAGACTGAGAAGTGAACTATTAACCTTTTCCTTAAAAGTGCTTAGAGTACAGTTCTACTTACAGAAAGTCAAAATACCTTCAATCCATGTACCTAATTTATCAACTCCGCATGTATGCAAATATACATAACATTATGAGGATTTATTTTTCCCGTCAGATCATCATAAGTACAGCTGCTCTGGGCATAGAGCAGCTTGTTTAACAGTTCAACACGGCAAAACACAGCAACCGGAATATTTGCATAACTTCATTTCCTACTGAAATTCTGAAAGGAAAACCACAGAAAAGAACCCAGTAGCTATTCCAGATATGCTCTTTGAAAAAACAACCAAGTTTTTTGCGTAGTATAAAACTGCATACCAACATGCTTCAGCAATGAATCACTTTCAAGTATTTGTAAGTATACACTCAATGTACGTTGAGTAGAGGTCTCCCACCAAGGTCTCTCGCTGTTACCAGCTCTTCAGCTCCACGGGCAATGGCAGTGGTACCTGCTGCTGGGTGCAGACAAGGGGCTGAATGGCTGTCGGTAGCTCAGACAAATTACTAAAATCTTTCAGGGCGGAGGCTTCTGTCAGCATTCAGATAACCCACAAACACTGCTACTAGACATTTCTGAGCACTTGAGTAAAATTGAGGAGATACTCAGGAAAAAAAATATTCCCTGCTTAGACCAAGCTACTGTAAGGCTCTAGATATGACAGTGACTTCTCAGGAGTAACTTTGGGACTTGGAAAGAAATGCAATATGGAGTTAGAAGGAAAACAAAGAGATAATTGCTGGATTACAATGTACAGAAAGTCTGTGTATCGCTCAAATTTCCTCTGTCTAAATGATGTTTACTGCCAGAAGCATTGCCGGTGATCAGCAGCTGGCTAAATCAGATCCTGCTCTCATAACTGCTTGGGAGAGCCTCATTACTGAAGGCATCTAACTTCACTAGGGTGAAATTCCTCATCACCTCTTCGTAAGACAGGCACAAGTTGCTCTGAAATTGTCATTGTAGGAAAGCTGCTTTGGTTTAAGTAAAATATTTTTTTTTAAATGGTGTACTGCAAAATTTTATGTGGCTTTGTATTGGTTTAGCAAGTATACACGTGCACTTTTTTTGTTTAAAATGTAGCCTAGTACTGTTCTCCAGCAACACAAGCTGGGCTGAAATAAATCAACAGACAGATGAGAACAAAACTTCGCACTCTCTACAAGTTTGTGTTTGTAAGAATCCAACTCTGCCAAAGGGGTAACATTTTTTCAGGTAGACAAGATCCACGGATTTTATGCACCCTCACGAACACGTCTGTGTGCCTGGCACTTAACTTATGTTAAATGGGGGTGCGGGCCCTTATAGGTGAAAAGAACAACGAAAATGTAAACTAGATGTGAAATTACAACAGCAGGTGAAGATCAGACATTTTTTTTTCCCTTGAAACAAAATGACTTTGCCAGACCTTTGGATCAAGCAAAAGGCCAGAGTTCATAAAAAAGCTGGTACTTACGACTTCAAGAGACCGTAAAGGGAAGCATCCAAATCATGTGTTTCCATCCTGAGGAAGCCAACGCTGTGCCGCATGATGTGCAGAAATGACAAACACAACTATGCTGACAACTCAGAGACAGGATTCCAGTTGTGTATTGACTGAAAACAGCACTCAAAGATCTATGGCCAGCAACCTTCTCACACAGCGTGCAACAAAGAGCTGCGTACTCTATAGAAGGAAATGAGAGCTATGTCCTATAAGAGCTCTGAAATCATTGTGTAAACTGTTAAGAGACGGCATAAAGAAATCTTTTATATATTCACACATATGTATAAGTCATAAATTGTAAACTTACTAGCTTAAGATTCATTGAATATTCCAAATTATCAAGTGTTCAAAATGTTCCTCTCACCCAGTGAAATACACAGCATCTGTTCGTCGTTTACCAAGGATTATCTATTTTTTCAGCAAAAATCATTAGCCCTTTAAAGCAACTCTGCTGAAAGGGAGGACAGAAAACAAGCAAACTGAAATATTAGCCTTTTACTTATCTAGAAATCATAACCATGCTGACTATAAAGTTCGTTGGCATTTTATAGACACCTGGAATGACTGTACTGTACATTGTATCGCCTTTAAGAGTATCTTCCTCAACACACGGTCATGAATAACAGGATGCTTATACCACTTACCTCGAGTGAGATCAAAACATTTCTAACATCACTGTAAACAATCTGAAGAAATAGATCACCACAGAATGCATCTCCGTGTCGGAGACAGCGCCAGAGAGAAAGGCTGGCGTCACCGAGACACGACCCAAAGCACCGTCCTGTTCAGAGGGAAGGGTGGGTGAATAGCATGGAGGTTTTCTTTAATCTCCATTTCATTTTCTCAGTTTATTCAGAAAGGCAATTGATTTTGCTTGCTACGAAAGCAGAGGGCTTGTTCTCTCTTTGCTTGTCTCCCTATCCTCTGATTAGTAACCTAGATACAGGACATGGATGTAATTTGCCGTTTTATTTTTAAACGGAAACAAATTAGTAGACTTTTTGAAACAATTCAGTTTCTAAAATGTATCATTCCAGTGATGTATTAAGGACAGTACTCTTGCCTTCTGTAATGGTCCAGAACAAGTGATTCAGCTAAAGGGAGGGAAACACTATTTATGTACCATGCCAGTAGTAGCTCACGGCAAAAAACCAGCAGAGACTTTTTAGGCAGCGGAGGAAAAAAAAAAAGCAAGATATTAACTTTTGTCTTACGGGTAGCTCAACACTCTCATCAGACTTGCATGCATTGCATTCAGTGCACCTGGGGACAGACAGCATTAAATGGAATTGTAATGGCTCATGTTTGTACTTTGATGTATTAAGGCAGCTGTAGGCGGGAGTTAGGCGAGGAAAACCTGGTTACCTGCAGATCCGTTCCTCCGAAGGCATCCGTCTGACAGCGCACTCGTTCCTGGAGCTCATCTTCTGTCTAGCACCGACAGATCTCCCTACACCAGAGTGCTCTCCTTTAAGCTCATTAATTGTAAGCTGGAGTATCACCAGGCCCTGCTGTCCAAAGTGGTTACAATTTCTGCCCACTCGCTGCTCCGTGTCTGCTAGCGGTATTAAAACCAAACCACGTTCCTAGAAGCACGAAGCCTTTTTCTCTGCTGCAAGCTGCTTGGTACTTGTATGCTTGTTACAATTTCCATTCCATTTATGCAGCTCAAGATACCATTTCTTTAACTAGGGATTAAAAATAATCAATGTACCTGCATAGTCTGCAAAGTGGTGTGAAGTGATCAAGTACTCATTCCCACATTAAGTTCTGTTATAGGTTGTTCATTTAAAAATTTAAGAACCTTCTCTCCCCTCCCTCCTCTTCCCCAACAACAAATAGGAAAAAAGTGGTTGGAACAGCTTACATCATCATTATAAAAATGGTAATAGAAGAGGGATAGATACTTTAAGCAAGGCTTAAAATAAAATAACACCACAAATTGGATTGTTTGTGTCGTGTTCTTGTATGGACAGCCATGTAATTAGATGATAAATCCACACCTAGGAAGTCAGAAGCTCTTTTTGAAGACAGTTGCGTTTTGCAGAACTACGAAGCCGTGAGCATTCACCCTGCGCCCAGCAGTTGTGCAGAGCATCTGTAATTTTGTTTGCAACACCGACAGTTCCATATACACACGAGATTCAGGACACCCTTCTAGCCCTAAATATGTATTTTGTAATATATCTTGTTCTAGGGAGATGTCAATGTCAAGGTTTCATGAGCTTCTCATTCTATTTTAGCTGAAGAAAACAAGATATACAGTGTGCAGAAATTCCTTTCCTGACTACTGACTTCCTGAAATGGAAGTTTGCTATAGAGACCTAAAACAACCAAGAAGGAAGCAATATGCAGAAAGAAGAGATTCCACACTAAATACGTGAACACTGCCAGGGGCTCATCACACACAGGTTTTGAAGAGGAAGAAAGTGAAGGATAAGAATGGTCATGATCTTAAGTTCCAGTAAAAACCAAACCAAACCCCAAAGTTGTATTAAAACATAACATTAGAAGGCCAGGATACTTACTATTAAAGAATAGTGACTGAAGAATAGAAATTTAAAAAGCCAGATTACTTTAGGGTCGTGTCATCTGGACCTACCCTCCACAATGTTATGTGAGACTTAGGTTAAATAACCGATCCCTGTATGACTGTTGATACAATGGTTAAAAATGAACGCAGAGGAAAGCACTACTGTAAGCCCATCTTACACTCGCTGCTCTGCAATGTAAATGAGCGCAGTTCCAATTATTTCTCTACTGAGGGAAGCAACAGGCAGCACATAAACGCAAACAACCTTCATTAGCCGCATTGTCATGAGTAGATTAATCATGTCAAGAAGCATTGCTGAAGTTTCCTTCAGTGTAATTTAACATACCTTACTTTATTAGGATGCACTTAATTTCACTGTGTTGTCTCCTCATTATCATTTATGATGACCAATTAAAGTGTTTGTGTCTGACTCTAAGCAAATTGCTTCTGTAGTTGTGGTAGCTGAAATCACCACTCATCCAACACTTGTCATCTCCTTCCATCTTTCTCTGCTCAGCCCCTATTAGCATTTTAAAGAGAAAAAGCTCACTTGGATGGGATAGTTAGGTATAAAACCAGGTCTTTTTACAGTGCTGGCAATAAGAAGTGGGTTGGTGTGCCCCCCCTGCCCAGTTGCCCTATTACATAGCCTTCATGTTTTTTTCCCCTTCAAGTGACAAGCATAATTCACATAGTCAGAAAAAAGAACATAATGAAACAAGAGAGGCCTTGGGCATTATTCTCATATTGGACCCAAAGTTGCGTGCAGTTTAAATTTCATTTCCTTTGGCCAACATAGGCAATAAATGCAAGTACACTGCAACTCTGCCTTTTCTTTCTTCCCCTCCAGAGCCTCCATCAAGAGATCTCTCAAGAGCTTTTCAAATGATGATACATGGAGTCACACATCATGCTTCCAACATTCATAAATAAGTCCAAACCACTTTTAACCTTTTAAAAACCAAATGTGAGGGCATGCTGTTTTCTCAGCCTTTCACAACAGAATTGTGTTCATCTGACTACATCGGTTATTTCTTAGCTTCACGTGTATTAAGGTAAGATAAAGACACCTGGAAGTTGGCTGGAAATTCTGATTACACACAATACTTCTGCTGTGCAACTCAAGAATGACCAGAAATGGCTGAGCAACCTCTGCTATCACCAAGCAATGCTTGTGAGCTCTGCGATCTGCACATTACCTCGGGCTGCTGGAACGCAGGACGCAAGGCTGATTCCTCAGAAGCTGCTGGAACTCAACTGCAGAGCAATGGAATCTGGCTTCTTTTCCAAGGAAACAGATGTGTCCTTGTTTAGGTAACAGCATTTTGACATTACAGTAACAACTTCCAGAAAAATGCTGGTAATTGCAAGGATGAAAAAAATAAGTCTGAAGACAGCGCTGCCGTTTAGAACAATTATAATTTCATTAAAATAAGAACATAACTTAAAGATAGATTTTATTCTCTTTGATGATTTACTCATGCAAACTGCACATAAAAGAAAACAGTACAGTTTGTGAAACATGTCAAATGTAAAGACCCAAAATGCTAAGTACAGAAGTAGTGTGACATACGTCTCAAAACGGAATCCATGGTAGTACAACTAATAACTTTTCTCTATTTGCTGAACACAGATTTTAATGGTTCTTTTTCCAGCCTCACTGTGAAATTCATTAACTGTTTACACATCTCCTATACATGTATGTAGACTTATTTTACAAGCGCGACAGTTTGGTTATAAAAAAAAAACCTCCACTGATATAAATATGATTTAAAAGCCTTTGTGTTTAGGAGAGCAAATTATAGTATAATCAATGAGGCCTCATCTAGTCCACCAAAACGACAACGAAAAGTGACTGTATAGCTTTCTTGCAGAATTCACATTTTGTGCCTTTGCAATTAATTTCCTTCTCGTAAGAGGTCCATTGTATTTCACCATCCTGGAAACGGTCAATAGCTGTAACAGCTTTTTCTCTTGAAACTGGGAAAGTAAGACTTTTAAACACATGAGGTTACCAACTCAGCTTTCTTAGCTTTAAAATACAAAATATTTAGAATCCCTATTATTTTCATGCTTAAAGCCCTGCAATGATACACATATGACTTAGGTACTTCTTTGTCCAGTTTTCATTATAGCATGGTTGTATATATATTGTAGAAATCATGATTTTCCTCTGGATCAATTACATCTTTAGATTTAAAACTGAATCAAATAGAAACTTGATGGCACTTACACTTAAAAACACACAGCATAGTGTGGAGAAGGAAGAGCAAATGAACTACACAACCCATTATAAATGCATTAAATCTTTGTTATATACATAATGGAATCCTGCTTTACTGCCAGTTGCTACTATGCATCTGTTTTTGCTATTATACAAAGGTTTCCGACCTGAAAGCACACATCTACTTTTTTTAAACAACTTAATCTATTGTAAAATATTGTACTGTATTTTGAACATGAATACAGAATCAAAATAGATAATGGCACATTTAAAAAAACTCAATATCCTACAGATGACTGGATAATGAGAGAAAAAGTGTACCTACAATCATCTCATCAGAAACAAACTACATCATGGAATGTTAGTTATCCAAGTTCGCACAGTAAATAACATTTTAAAACTGCAATCACCTATCAGCCAGCATCACATTGAAGGCATCTTTAAACATTCAAGCAAAAGACTGCTGGCATTAACTACTGAACCATTCTCACGCACACACCACACACACCACATTATAATTACATTGTTTCCAAGATACGGTAGATACTGATTATTATTTTTTTTTTTCCACAAGAAAGGTATCAAAATTTTTGCTACTAAAAGATGACAGTGCTTACACAAGAGTTAAGTACAAGTTAGCTTGCAAATACAAGACAATGACAAAAAAAAGTCTTGAGTTGTCTGAAGAAGGATTTTAGGCTTTTCTGGCATCCAAAAACCATGGTAAACTCCTTAGTCTGTGACTCAAAAATCCACAAAATATCCACCTACTTTGGAATACTAAGTATTCCATATTTGATAACCCTGTATTTTACAATATGCTTACTGGTTTCAGCCTAGCAACAAAGGGTAGTTATAGACACCTATTCTGACTGGAGAAATAAAGCTCTCCTCCCCCCAGAATGGAAGTATTGGAGGGAGGGAAAAAAACCACCTGACATCAATTGGAAATTAAAAAAAAGTCAAATCTCTTTAGTACTGATCCTCATCTGGATAGGTATGTGCATAAGAGTACTGTATCTCATATACTGTACTGGCCCTATTGAACAAATTAAAAACCCCAACAGTTAAAAAGCCAACCAAAATGCAATACATAAAACAACCCAAACGTTTTCCTCCCAATGTTCTTCCTCTCATTATGTGCAAAACAACAAAAAGGCAAAAAGACTAAAAGCAAATTGACTGTTACTGTCTTTCTCTTGCCTAGTGCTTTATGACCTTGCTAATGTTACAAAGTCAATAGGGACTATGCAGAACTTTGGTATAAAAATGTCACATAATATTACTATCACAGTCTTGGGGATGACCTTTAGTAATTCACCCCAATGTTTGCTGAAATCATACCAAATTAAAAATGAAATAAACCACATTGTACTGTACACACACTTTACACATTAAGCACAAAAAAAAAAATAACTAGTAAAACTAATACTTAAAAAGAAAGAAGTCTTTTGCAGAGAAACTAGAACTGGTGTTCTGTCTCATCTTTACCTGCCAATCATTAAAGCCAAATTTAAGTTGGATTTTTAAAAATGAATAATTTTAAGCTACAATTTCTCCTAGATGGAGACTGGTCTGTTGTCGATTTCCCTTTAAAGTCACAAATGTGTATCTAAAACGGATGCAACGCAAGTTTTTAATCAACTTCCTGAAGGCTGGGACTGGGAGGGAGGCGCCATGACGATCTGGGAAAGCACAGGCTCTGTGCTCTGGTCTGCCATCTGGGTCAGAACTGAGGTGGCCACCGCTTCTGCCTTGGAGGTGGAGCTTACACCGTTGGATGTGCTGACAGAACTGTGCTGGATGGCCTCCGTGTGTGGACTGCTTGGCACTGATATGTCCTCTGAACTGTCATCTTTATCTGCAGCTGAAGAAAAAGCATTCATTTATTTTCTCCCCAGAACGCACACCATCACGTCCCAGGTAACAGCAATCATCCCCTAAATAATTAAAAGTCAGTTTAACACAGCACAGATTGCAAAACAAGCTTGTTTTCATGTTTTGAAGAAAATACTACTTTGTAAACAAAAAATACAGACGGCAAACAGATTAAAGAATAATAATTCTCATTGTGCAAAACTTTAATTTACAAAATGAGCATGATCTAGAATGTCTTTCTTGCTCAGACATCCTCGTCATGCTGAAATCATTCTTTTTTTCCAGAGTTGCAAAAGTTAGCCAAGGCATTACGGAAACACTGTCACGTGAAAGGCTGAGTTAAAGACCAAAAAACAAACCAAAAAGGCAAATAAGCCTACTCAAAATTAAAGCATGAACACCACATTTTTCCTACTGCTCTGTGCTACTCAGTATTTTCAAGTATTTTTCCCACAAAAGTTTTATACACTGACTTAAACCCAGCATGCACATGGAACACTGGAAGTTCCTTTTAAAACACTACTGCCTATTGTAAAACATAACAATACAGAAAGACACACACAAATAGCCAGAAGCGGCATGAACTACTGCTTGTGACATAGCAATGGAACAAAGTCTGATTTTCTCTAGCCTTGCCTTTGCAATCCCTTTCACATTTGCTTGAGACTGGCCTACAGTTGCAAAAGTTACCCAGGGGAAGAGAAGGAATGGGAAGGGATGGCACTGACACTAAAGGACTGTGATTATCATAGGCTCATTTCCACAGAAAACCAGGCTAAGAGCAGCAACTAAATGGAGTATTAAGCATGAACGAGCAATGATGAAATGAAGCTTATGATCTACTGAGATGTACATGACGTACTAGCTACGGGTAAGAAAATCCACTAAATTAGCAAGTCAAGTCTCCAACATAAAAGATCTTTGAAGCTACCCCATGCATACTAAGAACACACTCCTCTGAAGAGCCTGAAAATAGTTCCACTATCGACAGTTTCTAGAAAAGAACAGTAAGGTCAAAAGTTATGGGTAAACAAGTAAAACTGCTGAATTTCTAAGAAATACTGCCTATGAGAGCAAAGCAACCATTTCTCTTATATCTCTACAAGAACATGGTCATAATTGTTTGAAAGTATCATAGTGTTCTTATCCACAAGGCCAACTATTTTACAGATACTACATTTTTTTTTCAATAAAGGATCTTTCAAGCATTAAAGGAGACGGAGACAGATGGTATTGGCCGAGGTATGCTGACAATTACCACATATGCTAGGGCTACATGGTAACTGTGTACAGCAAGAGGAAGAAAACTAAAATACTTCTGAAAGATGCTTGTGATCCTTAGTGGGATTCACCCATTCAGGAACAGAAAGGACATGAACAAGTGCCAACTCAGTTAACACCAGTCAACAGTATTTTATCTTTGCTACACCTCTGTCAAGACCTACAAGGTCTTGTGTGAAAACAAGGAAGGAACATATGCAAAGTTTGTTAAAAAAAAAAATCTATACTTACTAATTACTAACTATGAGACTAATAACACTACTCCTCCCCTCAGACAGATGAAATGGCAGCAAGAAGGATGATGTGGATTGAGTGCCATCTCCATGCTGTAACACCTGCTCCTCCTCCTCAGAGCTGTTACTCTCCTATGGATCTTAATCTTCCTATTATGCTCCTTTTGCTGATCCCCAATGTCCTCGTTGGCCAAGTCCTCTCTATCCTCTAGAAAAATGGTTAGTTTTAAATGCTACAAGCCAGAGACAGAGAGGAAGTAAGTAGGTGATTATCTTCCAGCCAGAGAAGGAAGGTCTTCCATTGTTTCGTATCCCTTAACGTACATGTTGTTCACTCTGAAGCAATGTCTGTGCTAATAACACAGCGGTAAAGAACAGGAGAAAGGCTTGGTTTTCTGACACTGACGGGCTTGGGAAGACCATATTCGCAATGGAAGAAACACTTACGAGAACAATTATCATCACCAGCGTGCAACAGAAGTTTTGTATCCTTGAGCAGATGAACAAACAATGTGCTTAACAGACAAAAGCACATGATTCAGGTGTTTCCAGATGCCAGGGGCTAGAGGGAAGCAGAAGGTTACAGCAGACAGGTGATTATAAGACACAGACCTAACATCAGTTTATGGTCATAAATTTGACTAGAAGCACAAATCCTTGCAATGACTATGAAGTAATATTGAGCAGTTAGGTGCCACCCTGAAGAAGAGCTGTTTAGATTTCCTTCAATATCCTTTCTTACGTGGCCTTAACGTTACAGGAGTAGCGGCCAAAAACTGAATAAAGTTTGACATTTGAAATCTACTCAGTGAATACAGAAGAGACTTAAAGTCATCTCACTGACTTGTTTTCTTAAGCCTGAAGACTGGGAATAAAGAGCAGAGGCTTTTAGAAGAACACATTTAAATTCTGAAAGATGTGTTTATTTTTTTCAAAGAGGACCAGAAAATTGCCAGGAACAGGACTGGAGTTTGAGGAGTGTAACTGGCACACAGCAAAATCATAATGTAGCTAACACTGTAGGAAAAAGCCTAGGTGTTTTAACTTTTTAATGGCTTTCCCAGCTTTGCCTCAAACCAAGGAAAATGAGAAATGAATCTACAGAAGGAACATATGCTGTACATTAGAAGGTTGAGAATTTACTGATCTACATCACGTGAACTTTCCTGAAGGCTACATAGATCCTAGGCAGGCTGCGTCATGAGTGAGCCATTTTGGCGATGAACACAACACGGGCTAGACTGAGCTATAGAAAAGATTTTTAAAATACCAAAGCACAGAGGAGGCTTTTGAGGATGTACTAAAAATACCTTTTTACCATAGCCAAATATTGCTGCTATTTGCTTCTCAGCATTGCTTACCAATAGCTTTCAGTAAGGTAAGCAAACAAAGAGGGATCTCAGTCCACAGCAGGACAATACTGACCAAAACAGGAGTGAGAATGCAAGAACTGCCACGAGATCCAGGGCTCCCTTTGGTCCCCTGATAATCAGAAAGGAGCCTCATGGCAATTCTCATCAGGGCATCCACGGGCTATAGAGGGACTCAGGCTAGAAACGCTCATTTCCAGGGAGTTGGCCGTTGTGACTGACCCTTGTGGTCACTGAAGGGCTGTCACCTGTCCAGAGCAGGCTGTAGGAACATAAGGGTTTGAGTGGTTCCCATTGTTTAAGGTCTGAAACTGGTTAGCCACCTTCTACCATTTCTTTAAAATCAACTAGAGAAAGAACACCAAAAAAATCACATTTAATACCACCTATATTACAGACTCTATTTATCTTCCTTTGTATTTATTTTTGTACAAATATTCTTGAATATCACGTTGTCTTTTTGAAAAACATCTAAACCACCCCTTTTACCACCTTTTTTAAACCTTTTTTTTAACCACCTTTTTTAAACCACCTTTTTTTTTTTTAAACTCGAATTTTCACAATTTTTCTTCAAGTTTTCACCTTTTTCCTGCTCCAAGACCAGAAAAAGACTGAGAAAATTTATATGAGTATTACAGAAGGCTTCTAGAAATAATCTGGTACAGAAGAGCTAAAATGAAGAATAAATGAACAGCATTTTGATTTCTCCTGTACACTGCACATTTCCCACCTCCCTGACCCCCCAGCATTCAGAGATGCATTCAGAACCAGCAGCATACTTCGTTGGTAAATATAAAAATATTAAATGGCTGAAAATTCAAACGTTGCAACAGGAATTCATCCATCCTGCCTCAAAGTGCAATAACCATTTTTCTGGTTACTCTGTCTTGGTAACACCTCTGTTTGAATAAGACACAAGATTTTTTAAATAAAGAAAATACGATCCCAAGAACAATCTGAGAAGAAGAAAGGGGTATGTGCATTGTTGTACTTTACACTTGGCCAGAGACAAAAACGTGCCTGGGAAATCCAAAAGATCGTAAAAATGTGTAAGTAGGTGCCAAAAACACCCTGAAAAGCAATAGATCATTTGTGCCTATTTAAGTGCATCATACATGAAAACCCATTAAATTGTGGGCTTAGCTGTTAAAACACAGTCTGCATGGTATAAACTAGCACTGTCTCAGCAGTGCACAATATTCAGCACTGCAGGAGCTCTGTAATCTGGTGTCTTCAATTTCTTCCACAGAGACGGACTGTGAAACCTTTCGATGCATTTTCGAAGCAATTCGACTTAGATCACTAATGAACATAATATGTTTATTTAAAAATACTTTCTATGAATACCCCCTTTCATGAACGTATTAACTGACACGGTTTTTTCTTCTCATAAATTGTACTGCCTTTAAGTAACCTAGCCAATATGCTTTCCTAACAATATTCATTCAAGGAGGGAACACGACAAAATCCTTTCCAAGGGGTGGCATTACAAATACCAGTCATGTTGAACTTTGACTTTCAAGAGACTTTTCAAGGAACTAGGTGAGCTATGCTTCCAATCTCCTTGCTTACTATTTTTTTTCCCCCTAAAATGTAGGTTTTTTCCACTGATTAGTATTTTAGTCCTTATTAATTTTGCACTCTTTAGTAAATTAGGAACATTACAGTCCTTCTCCGAGGGCAAAAAATAAGGATTACTAAGCAGGCCGTTCATTAATTCTTTAGCAGAGAAATCCTTAGCATGTCATTAGTTTGCTAGTTCAGGGCTTATGTTTAAATATTTTTCATGTCAGTTCAGGAACATGCATCCTCAAGACATCAAAATTCAAGAAACACACAGTTTTCTGGGCTTTTTTTTTTTTTAAACCTTGCATGCATAATGTTATCCTCTAGTAGCTTCCGTATGAAATTATGTTTTCTGTCAGATGGGAGCCATAATGGCCTCATCCCTGCAGCAATCATTGTCAATATAAATCCCAAACATATTTCTATACTGTTCCAATTTACTCCAAGATGCTACTTCTCGTCTTGTCAAAATGACTGGAGATCAAAGGACCAAAATTTATAAGCTCAAAACTGACAAAATCAGTATTCTAAATATATACGGCAACAGAGAGTTTCTAAAGCTCCTGAATCTTTTAAATTAAAAAATATTGCCCGTTCTGATGAAATTGCTCACAATGACTACAAGTAAAGATGGTGGCCATTAAGTTTTATCGCAAGCACCTGAGGATCTGTTTGCATGCAATACAAAATGTTCCTTTATTCTCCTGAATTACTGACACTGGCAAATTAAAATGAAGTGGCTACATATGGCAGAAACAATCTTCACATTTACAAATATCCTGAAATATCACTAAATCATAAAAACGAAAGCTGTGGGTTATATATTATGAATGTTGCCTAATGCATTCCCAGCTCAGTTATTTGTAACAAATTTGTGTACAATGGACAAAATTGGCCATTTATTCTGCAGTAGCAGCAGCTGGTTCTGGCACTGCGTAGCATACCCAAAACTGAAGTTACAAGTCAGGAAAGCATAATTAACCTCTAAAATGCTGGAAGGATGAAAATCAAACGAGCACCTTTAAGTCAAAATATGTATTAGGAAAAAAAAATGCTACTGAAACTCTCAGTATTCCCTTCAGTATTAGAACTGGTTTTTAAAATACCTTGTTTATAGAAAAGGAATAATGTGGAAATCAAAACAATCTAGAAGACATTGTACAGTAGAAGCCATGAACCTGCATCTGATTATTTTAATGGCTTGACTGATCCTGGATGTTATGGTAAATGAGGACAGCTGTTATATTACCTCCACTGAAATCTCATTACGATGAAGAAAAAAAACCCACAAGGACCTTTCTCTGTACTAGGCTAAGATAAAGTATAAAAAATGGTTTATCATGTGCTCTTAATACTTTAATTATATTTTCCAAAGCAGGTGTAGTAACTGGTAGTCCTTAAACGCTAATCATCATATGCATTTATTAAACCAACATAAAACCTTCAACGTTACGCAACGCTTCAAGTGAAAGGACTTAAAAATATATCTCCATGTATCACATATTCATTGCTGTCTTCCAATAACCTTCAAGATTTTTTAAAAAAATCTTTAATGCAATATTAGAACTGCACTTCTCAATTTTAATGTTCATTCAGCTCACTCTGGCAGTATTTCATTGATGCAGCCTAGGGCTATAGGTAATGGAACATTACTCACTATGATAGCCAGATTTCTTCTGCATGGCGGTTACAGGGCAATCTTTATGAGCCAGAAGAAGCTGTTTCAGCTGTGCCACTTCGTTTCTCAGCAGGGTGACTTCATTCTAAAGGAGAAGAAAGTTATGTACTTTACCAGGCTCAAAACTACACACATTTTGCAGGTAAGTATTAAGTTTTATAGGATTATCAGTTGTTCATTTAGAGGTAGAAATAATACAAGAAGTTTCCATTTCATATATATTACAAAAATGCATACATTCCTTTTCTCTCAGAGTATGTAAAGATTAGGTGAAACTTGGCTAACTTTATTTTATGGTTTTCTTTAACTAGGAAATGCATTTTTGCAAAATACAACATAGGTTTTTCAGTTTGCAGATGCAGAGTCTACACAGAGTCTCATTCCCATGATCCAGCTACTCTAAGACTCTTCTGCAAGGTTTGTGATGAATTCTACTCAGAGTAAACCTACATTTAACCACCCACATTTTAACGGATGCCGCAGCCAATATAAAAAAAAAAATAATTTAAAAAATCAGCCAACGCAGAATGGTTTTTGGTGACTATATTTGTACTTGGAGTTCAAAAAAGAAAACCTCACATACTGGAAAATAGCTTACACATTTTTTGTTGATTTCCGTATTAAATTTTATTTCTGGCAACAATAGATAAACACAGGGTACGAAGGAATCATTGATAATAATGGCAAAACCCTGAAACGTCCGTTTATGTCAATAAAGCCGAGTGTAACCTAGGAGACAGCACTTGCAGAATCCAGTGACTGGGTTCATTTCCAGGCTGTGCCTTTCCATTATTGGGTGACCTTGAGTAAGGTCATTTTACTATTTTGTGCTTCAATTTCCCCATTTGTAAAGTGGAGGACAGCGACACTTACCTTCCCTGTAAAGCAGTTTGATATCTAGAGATGAGAAGCAATACATAACCGCGTTATACGTGACAGTCCACATTAAGAATGGTATGGCATTTTGATAGGCCCATTTTCACTTTAAATAGTAGAAAAATGTTTATGTATCTACAGAATCAAGTTATCTGCAATGCTTTGTGATCCCCATACCTTGTCACAATATATGCTTTTCATGAGTTATTTTATTTGAAATATAAATCCTTTGATACTTGAAGTTACCTTAACTGCAAGAACCCTTACACATTAGCTTAATATACCACACACGACATAACTGTTTGGTAAATGCAAGTGTTCATAAATCTGGGGGCAAGTTAAAGAAAAAAAATCAAACATAGGAGAATTGGATTGCAACTAAAAATATCTGGGGGAAAAAAAACCCAGAGAAAGTCAACCTATTTACTTGCAAGCTAGAAAGAAGGCAATGCAGTCGGAGAAGAGGTGAATTACAACAACTCAAAGGATTCCAAAGGAAGGAAAACAATTTTTATGAACAGAATTTATTAGTTTTAAGTACACTAAGACAGATTATAAATAATGTAAACTAAAATACCAGATTCCTTAAAGAAAAGTTCATTTTTGTGTCGTGTCCTCTCCATTTAGGAGACAAAAAATATCAAGCCTTTTTACTACCAAAATCCTCTTGAACTATTAACAGCTACTTTTCTGTTCAGGTATTTTATGGTGTCAAATATGCCTTTTAGAAACTTCATATTTCAAACAAAAGCAAGAGCTGAAAGAAACAAAAATCTGCCTTCGCAGTCATTTCTAATGAAAGAAAACAAAAAAGGCTGCAATGAAGAAAGCCCAATGAAAAATGCCACAAAAATCACTATGAGCTGGTATTACACGTTCTGAAACCTTGGGCTGTTCAGAAAGCACACTACTGCCTCCAGCACTCGGTCTCCTCTAAGTTGACCACATTATTTACTGAGAAGTCACAAACCTGGATGCCAAGCAGGCAGCTGCACAGAACTGACATAACTGGGGAAAAAAAATCAAAAGTGCTGACGTAGTTTTGAGACCCTTCTTGCTAACCTACAGAAGCAGCAATGTCCAAGAACATGAAAAATACCTCTATTAATTTAGAGGAATGATGGCGGAGTAAGTGATTAAATCCTGAAAAGGTTTTCAGGAATTGTCTACCTTCATCTCCCACATTTTAAGGAAAAAATTTATTCACAAACAGCACACAGAAGAGTGAAGTCACTGTTTAACAGTGTAAGTAAAACAAATGTTTATGAAAAATTTTTGCAAAGGCAGTTTATAGATTAATGTCAATTGTAACGGACGCAAACTGGAACACAGGAGGTTCCACTTCAATTGGAGAAGAAACTTCTTCTCAGTGAGGGTGACAGAGCCCTGGCCCAGGCTGCCCAGAGAGGTTGTGGAGTCTCCTTCTCTGCAGACATTCAAAACCCGCCTGGACGCCTTCCTGTGTAACCTCATCTGGGTGTTCCTGCTCCGGCAGGGGGATTGGACTGGATGAGCTTTGGAGGTCCCTTCCAATCCCTAACGTTCTGGGATTCTGTATTACAAATACTGAGAATCTTGCTAACAGAAGTAGAAAAGGCAAACCTCTTACTTTCAAGCAGATTTGAAAAAAAAGAACAGCATTTCTATATTAAAAAAAAAGTTGAGGTGGTCTCATTGAATACACAGCTAGCACATACACAGTTAACACAAACACTGTGAGCCAGCAGTGCTATATGCACTGGACAAGAAATTTCTGAAAGTAGAACAGAGAATGTCTGCTAGACACATGGTGTGTGGAATGTCGCTGAAGGGCAGTCCATGGTTGTCACTTACACGAGACAGCAAGAACCATGTCTGCTGGGTAATAAAGGGGAATTGTTAGAACCAACCCCTATATCCACTGTAGTTCCTCATCGTTCTCATCCATCTCATCCAAAACACGTTAACGTGTGATCATTTAACGCGTGGTTAACATGTTGAAAATGGGCTAACAAGAAATACAGAATAAAAACTCCAACAGTTGGCATGAAGAAAGATCATTGCGAGGTTTTGCACTGGAAACATTCTCCTAATGAATGAGATATCAAGTCAAGCGTAGGCATCAACATTTCTTTAAATAAGCATGAAATATACCTCACATGCTGTCTAGAGGAATTTTTACATTCCAACATTTAAAAATGTGCTAACGTGAGAAAGATTTCTGGAGGAAGGCATATGTACTTTGACCTGCACTCCATTTTTCAAAAGATACTTTTACTTCTGTATTCTTACAAGGCATACCACACAGGGTACAATATGTTCTTATATATCTGCCTATTGTTCCCTGGATCCAAAATATGTATGTAAGAGTGGGACCAGATTAATCCTCACTCAGCAAAGCATGGGATAATATTTGTCAGGTGTATTTACCAAAACTATCATTACAGACAGGTAGATGTGACTTACGGGGATAGAGGACTGGCTGGAGCTCTTCCCACAATCCCAGAACGTTAGGGATTGGAAGGGACCTCAAAAGCTCATCCAGTCCAATCCCCCTGCCGGAGCAGGAACACCCAGATGAGGTTACACAGGAAGGCGTCCAGGCGGGTTTTGAATGTCTGCAGAGAAGGAGACTCCACAACCTCTCTGGGCAGCCTGGTCCAGGGCTCTGTCACCCTCACTGAGAAGTTTCTTCTCCAATTTCAGTGGAACCTCCTGTGTTCCAGCTTGTGTCCGTTACCCCTTGTCCTATCATTGTTTGTCACCGAGAAGAGCCTGGCTCCATCCTCGTGACACTCACCCTTTAAATATTTATAAACATGACTGAGGTCTCCCCTCAGTCTCCTCTTCTGCAAACTAAAGAGACCCAGCTCCCTCAGCCTTTCCACATAAGGGAGATGCTCCACTCCCTTGATCATCTTTGTAGCCCTACGCTGGACTCTCTCCAGCAGTTCCTGTCCTTGAACTGAGGGGCCCAGAACTGGACACAATATTCCAGATGGGGTCTCACCAGGGCAGAGTAGAGGGGGAGGAGAACCTCTCTGCCCTACAACCACCCCCCTCCTGATACACCCCAGGATGGCATTGGCCTTCTTGGCCACAAGGGCACAGTGCTGGCTCATGGTTCCAGTTTCTTTTTGGGCAACTTCAACAAGATACCCTTGTACGGGAAAGGACCTTTACTGATGGGCATTTCTTTCATAATTTAGCCTTCCTACAGCAGCTTCTGCAGCAGTAGTACAAACCACCACTTCATTGCTGATCCTTTAAAACTTACAATGACCTCACAAGGAAGACAGGCCATTCTTATACCAATACTTTGCCTCTAAAGTTATTAAGCAACAGAGACCAAATACAGACAGTACAGTGAATTTCAGCATCTGATTCTGCAATAGGATTAAATGGCCACTGGGGACACACCGTCAATACTTCCTTAATATGTTATACAGCACACCACACCCTCCTGTATTGTGCAAGACGCAGAGGCAACACAATGTGGTATATAAAATTTAAGGTAAATAAAGAAGACAACACATTAGTACAAAATACAGTCCACTAATAGCAAACAGTAAATAAACTTTAAAAGGTTGGACGCATGAAAAAAAACTTTCATAGCAAAGCCTGTAGTAAAGACAGCCAACCTAACCTAAACGTGTTACTGGTGTGATGCAACTAATGGAAATTTTCCCTTAAGCAAAAATCTGAAAAATAATGCTTAAAAAGGAAAATACATTCAAACGTTTAAAAGAAGAAAGTGGGAAGAAGTTAATCTACAGAAAGCAGAAAACTACAGAATAAAATATATACATCAACCAAGTAAAACTCTTCAAAATCTGTACGTACTGTTATAGAGCTTCCAGCCGTGGAAATACTGAGCTTTACGTTAGAAGCTTTGACACAGACATTACAAGAAAGCTACTTTGCTGTGTTGAAAGGAATCAGAATTGTTACGTGAAGTAACGCAATGCAGTCATTTTGGTATTAACCTACTTTTGGAAACGTGACATCTCAGTAAATTCAGCCGAGCAGCTCATTTCGATATTAAACAAAATATGAACCACTAAACCCTAACTCTCAGTCTATAAAACTGTACTAAGAAAAACTCTAAACTTATTAAATGTACTGTTAAATATAAAGTAAGTAATCATGGGTCATTACTGCCCAGTGTGCTGATCAGCTGTGTTAGCCTGTCAAGTGAAGAATTATTATGGAAACATAGGATTGATTAATGTTTTCACATAAAGCACAGTTTAATTCTTTCTCTGACATTCAATTTTCTTTACAAGTCATTCTGTTCTTCACAGTTAACGGTTTGGGGTTTGGCAGACTGTATGAAAATTTTTTCTTGAATTCACCATTACTGAGTTAACTCTTGGAAATCTGGAAATATTTTGGTTATGGTACTTAGACCCTTTTTGGTTATAACAATTGGTATGTGTAAGTTAAAGGCAGCTCACATAATACCAAAAGTTACTTTCACTAAGAAAACTGAAATATTATTTGCTTTTCTTCCTATAGATCTATCTTCACTTGTTTCTCAGATTATTTACGCTATGGTGCTACATAACATTTTGTAATTAATTGATTTACAGCGACGACTGTGACTGCATTAAAGGAACACATCTACAGATTGAGAACAGGTATGAGAAGACTGTATCTTTGCAAGGAATTTACCTAATGCTGGTGCATAATGTCATGATTCTTGGAACGCAGGAAACAATTTCACATTGTGCACTTGGGTATTATTTTTTAACATTTTACAGGCTGGGATGCTGAATACTTTTAAAGACATGAAACTGAAGATGACCGATGCTGTCATTTCGATTACACGATTAAAAAGTAATCTCAACATGCCCCACTTCCCTATTGGGCAAAGTAGGGCATTTTCTATACCAAACAGTGTGAAAGAGAAGTTTTAATAAGAAGGAAAAGATCTGTGAGTCTGACTCAGTGGAACAGCTCTGAGGAAAGAACAAGCAGCATAACTTTAATATCAAAATACTTCCCACTGCATTTTCTAAATGAATGCTTCATTTAGGAAATGACATAATTTTTCCTTTCTGTAATTCTCAAAATAAAGCTTTCAGACTTTGTTTTAAAAAAATACGTTGTGCCATTTCTCATATGCTGCTGGAAAACATTAAGAAACTATGCTTGAACATTTAACAGTAGTTTAAACAAAAGGGTCACGGATTGTTCTACAGGGGTAAAAGTGCGTCCACATGACAACTTTACAACAACTGGCGACCTCAGATGAGGTGGAAAAATGATCGGCAATACAGGCTAGACTACCCTCTTACAGTATACTTCCCTTACTATAGGATTTATGCACACTGGGAGGGCAGCGTGGTGAAATTTGCACTGCCACTGCCTGTGCTGTACCTGTTCTGTGGACAAAAGAGGCCTTCAGTTTCCAGTGATGTCAATCTGGCACCTTTCACGAGCACTACATTCACTTTAAAGGAAAAAAAGTGAAGTTAAAAAGAACCAAAGGAAATCAAACCAAATCTTATTTAAATAACTCAGGCTGTGATACAAATTAAGAGCAAGATGTTTTAAGGTAAGGGTGCTACTTTGCTAATAAGCCTTTACTCCAACACATCTTGTCCCCCTTGTTTAGTATCACAGTCTGAAAGTTATTTAAAATGGAACAAAGGACAAAAGGGCGTGATCCTAAAATTTACACATCTTGAAATCTGAGTATTCTCTTATTTTACTGCTATATGCAATTAAAGCTGAATTTTCAATTCTGACCTGAGCCACCAGTTATAAAACCATCTACATTTCAGATTTCACGCAAAGTTTAAGTTCCATTGATCCAGGATCACTGCCTAACAATTGAAAAACTTACATATTTTTACTCGAAATAAAAAGGATACCTGTAACTGGCCATTTAGCGAGCTCAGGTCCTCAGCTTTTTTCTCCAACGACTGCACCCAGACTTTCCGTTTCTGTCGGCATCTGGAAGCAGCAGCCCGGTTTCTCTCCAGGAACTTTCTTCTTTTCTCGTCAGGGTCTTCATTGGCAGCTCTTCTTCGACGACCACCTGTATTTGGTGTTTGTGGCGTAGGCTGAGCTGGTGATGCCTGAAAACAGTAAGAAGTATTAAAGTTATCAGTATAAAATTATTCATGAGTGAAGCTACAGTACAGGTATAAATACGTCTTGAGAAGAGCATTCACAACATTTCTAAATACACCTGGGTTACACGCATCTCTTTTGTGGAAAGCTACGTCATTTAACTCCACAGCTATGTTTTAAAATCTTTTACTGTATTTACACTTCTTAGCACGTTGCATTAACGTGTAACGTTTTAATCACGGCTCTAGCTTTGCTTTAAAATTGCACTAAAAGAAGTGACTCGCTTCAAAGAGTTGAAATTATATTACATTTACACTTGGCAACTGAATCAAGCCTGGAAGCACTACTTCTTTAGATAGTCTCTCAGACACTAACAGTTCTGATGGCACAAGTATTTACAAAACAAACTTCAAAAAACTTTTACCCCAAATGGCTTTTTTAAAGTTACATTTAGCAGGAAATAAATTTTCTACTTCTGACCCTTTCCACAAACCTAGTCACAACTGTACCGTTACACAACTGTTTATGCCCAATATAGAAAACATTTTGACAAATGCAGTCAGTGCCGAGTCACTGATTCCTGAATCTCCAGGTAACGATTTCTGACTTGTTGATGGGTTCCCCACCACTGCGTACCAACTTCTGTTATATCCACCCACATATGATGACAGGATCAAAACATGTCAGTATTTAAAGTTATACATTATACTCCTTCCACAGCTGTAGACAGACCCTAGGCAAAGATCTAATGAATTATAATGACAATATAATGATCTCAACATCCTTTCAAGTGGTAGGACAGACAGAATACAACTGTCTCCATGACACATTCACCAGTGCACCTGCACATGCAGTCTAGCACAGTAAGAAAGTTTTATTTTAAGTTAAAAACTGCAAACACGTATCAGTTGGCATACAGATTTGGTATAAATTGATAGTTAATAGTAGAAAAAAATACCTGGGAACTCAAATCAGCTTTTTAGAAATGAAACACTGGCAGGGCTTTGTTGTGTGTGTGTGTGTTAGGATTTACTTATTTTTTAAAATAAATCCTAATTATAAAGTAACCACAAAATAACCAAACATCGAGGTTTAAATCTTGAAAATTGACTACTGAACTACTGACTCCAAGAGGAGTCTGTAGCTCATGTTAACCTCTATTTTACAAAACAAAAGTAAAGAAAAAAAGGGGGTTTTGCTTAACAATGAAGGGGCAGAAGTTCACTCTGTTGCCATACCGGTGTTTCAGTTGTTGAAGTTGCAGGTTGTTGTAGTGACTGTGGTCGTGGCTCCTCTGACTGAGTCCTAACCAACCCACTTGGATGGCCCTTGGCAGTATCTCCATTTGTTACCTGAGGGTGCTGCTGGGTCAAGGCTGCTTTCAACCTCTGCAAGCAGGAAAAAAACAAAAAACAAACAGAAAAAAGAGAGAGAAAAAAAAGAATATTCTATCATGCTAACTTGAGAACTTATTAATGCTTTATATTAGTAGCTAGTTTCATTTTGGAAACAGGAACTCCAACTCTGAAATAGCCAATTCTTTTTACAGGCTTTCAACAGGGATCTAGACATATACCTACTAATAGGTAACAATTTTTTGCGAGCATGGCAATAGCAGTAAGGCTTTACATAGGATCTCAGAAAGAGGAGGATGGTAAGCTGTATGCAGAAGCATACAGAAAGCCTCCTTTGTGATGAACTGTGCCCACAAAGAGATGACTTTAAGACTATGAACAAAGTTGCTAAGGAAAACGCAGATCAGAAACAAAACCACACATAAGGCAAAACAGCTGCAAAGCAGAACACAAACTTCTCTCCGTTTTAAAAATTCCAGTGTTCTCTATCTAGTTTTAAATAGTTTGTTATGTCTCCACTTTTTCATGGTCTACACAAATACACAACTCTACAAACCTTCCTGTGAGTAATTATTCTATGAAAGCCAAGGTCTTTGCTGAAACATCTCAGTAATGCACAAAACAATAACAGGCTTCAAGTTGTGTGTGAAGATTAGCTTTTATTTACGTAGAAATGTGCAAGGTAACTGTTACGGCATGCTATTATACACTGGAAAATTGCTGAAATATTTGAAGTTCTTCCTTTATTGCACACAGCCATCATGGACAACAGTAATTTAAAATTTCAGTTGTAAATAATATATTCAGGAGTTACTGACAACTTGATAGAGTATTTTAAAGCATTTTCTTAGCTACCCTTTAAAAATTATTTCACTCAACTTTTTGGTGGAATCCATTAAAACTGTAACAGATAAGATTAAGAATTTGTTTCAAGTAGAATATATTAAGTGACAAAAGGTCATGCCAACTTTCACTAGATACAACTGCTTGCAATTCCACATTTTTTCTTATTTCTTTAATATTGTATAATTTATAATGAAATTTTCTGTGTTACTCAAGAATTTGCCTTACCAGACAAATGGTATTAAAGAATGTTTTTCTAATGAGCACTGAATTTTTTAAAAAATCTAATACAAGCCTCAGGAAAAATATTAATTACTTAATACATGACAGTTTATGAAAACTCTGATAACTTGTATGACCATATTTTGGAATATAAACCAGGTACTGCCAAAGTACTAATATTAACAGAATATCTTAAAAACGCTGGAGCTAGGCTGCCTTTGGCCAGTTCAAAATAAGCGTAAGACCTCGCACCTACGTATGCAGGTGTTCTCTATAAACTGTAGTGTTCAATGTCTCTCAATATTTAAGTTTTTGGAATATAGGGACAGCTCTCTCCTACCTTGCACGATGACAGGTTTTCCTGCATCCTGTTTTAAAATTAGAACAACAGACTGCAGATGACCTCTGTCAGAATTGCAAAAAGTCTTCAGGTCTGTAATGCAGCAAGTCACATCAACTATCAAATCCACAGAGTTGGCGGCAGCATCTAACCACCAGCAGCAGATATCCCATCCGAGGGCTAGAAAGAGAACTGAGAAACCCCAACATTCCTCTACTGGCTTGCTCTGACATAATATTTAGCCAGTGACTTCTGTAGTCTCTTCCATAGTGACTGCTCTAGACTGAAGTTAATGCACAGGTGACCCCAAACAGGGACTGTTAAAGCGTACATCAGAATTCAGTGTTAATGAAATGATGTTCCACTTCTCATTTTTCTACCAGTTTTGTAAGTTTCCCAGAATGAAGAAGATGCTTTCAGAGAAGCACACAACTTACAGTAACTTCCCCAGTGCTCACTCCAAGAAGAAGAATTTAGGAGAGCTGCAGGTATGAGGGCAGGATGACACACATTTTTAATATGCCTGTAATTTGTTGTATATGTACAGTACTCTGAAAATCCTAAGCCCTTTAGTAGTTACATCTTTCTTTACAGCATTCAAATAAATTGAAGAATCAACTTGTACCTTCCATTAGGAAGGTTTTTCACCTTGGCAAAACAAGCCAACAAAAAAATTTCAATCCCTGTCTCCAGCTAAACAAGCACAGAAAGACCCAAGCATTTTCTAACTGTCTAACTAAAGTTATGAAAACCTAGCTCTAGGATCCAAATACAATTGTAATGTTGATAAGATGACTCCTCCTTTACATTCTAACTAATCCTGGTCATTACATGGTAAAATTTTCTAAGCTACCACCAGGACTACCAGAGAGACACATCACTTCCAAAGAGCTTTTTAAAAAGTATTTTTAAATGAAAGTAGCAAGTATTTAGTATTAATATGACAGTTTTCTCCAATATCCTTTCCATACGTTATTAAGATCTGATTTTTCACAATGCATTTTCATTTATTATCTGAATTATTTTAGACGTATTCTGGTCTCATAACTTGCTGTTTAGAGGGATGTGACAAACTTCCAAGAGTCAAAATCACGACAGCAGTGACAGAACAAATGAGTAGTAACTATGTAGTTACAACGCGTCTATTTTAACTTCTACTGAGGTTTTAAAGGGTAAGCTCTCATATCAAGTCATCATACCAAGAGATTTCTAAAAGTTAGTCTCAAAAATTACTCAACCAAGACACAGCAACTTAGCACATCTATACTCCTCTTCCAGAGCCATGAGAAGTAAAAATCAGACTTCATCCAACTCAAGTGTCTGAATATCTAAGTTCAGTGGTAACAACTTAACTTCTAATTTTCATGGCAGTAGTGCATAAACATTTAAACAGTCAGTATCTGATCTACTCTGCTTGTGACTGCATAAGCAAACCATGATGTAAGTATCCTCCACAAAAATACTCCGAAACTAGAGTCTACAAACTCCTAGAAATGCTTTGTTAAACATGATGAAGTTTAATAGCTACAATTAAAATTATCCACAAATGCAGAAATGTGAGGAATATCTACAGAGTTTCACCAGGAGATACCCAGCTCATGCACTCAAAAGGTTTCATATTTTAGAAGGTGATGCTGGAGTAAAATACTGTATGGGTGTTGTACTTCCTGCGAGTACTGAGATAGCTACCCCAGATAGAGGAAGAATCTCCGCTTCAAAAAACGAGTTTATTGAAACAAATACTAGAATAAATCTACATGAGCATTATTATGTGGGGAAACCTGATGACAACCAAGGTTTGTTTGGTATTATTTGGTTATCAGAGGCAAACTAAAAGTGATATTTCCAAATAGCTTAATAGCTTTTAAAGTCTTTATTAGCAAGGTTTTATTTTTCACGTCTATCCTTGAAAACAAATCCTCACCACATCTGTCAAAATTTGGTAGGACTAGATCATCATCAAGAGCTCCCAGAAACAAGATAATATTCTCCAGAAACAATTTGTGAAAAACTCAGATTCATATTTCATATCTGCCACAAAAGCTCATCAGAGTAATAACCCTCCTTCTCCTGGGTGTTATCCCACCATCTGCTGCTCTATTACTTATCTTTATTTTGCAACTAATTAACAGCATAATCTTCTAAATTCAGCAAGTTAATTATCATTATTGTGGTCTTTGCAGCATCATCAGTCCTTATGAAGTCTTGTCTCTCCACCCCCAGAGAACATATGAAAATGAAGTAGGTTGTGAGAGGGTCTGTTTCTTTAGAGCAGGCTCATTAGGTGTTTGCTGATTAGCTCGGCATGCAGAGAGACAGGTCAGAAGAATTCTGCTGAACACAAGGTCCCATGCCGGGCTCCAGCAAGTTAATGTCGGCTTCTGAGCATTTGCCAAGCTGCCCTCTGTCACTCCTCTGTACAAACCTCCAGCAGAAAGCCTACTGGTTGCCCACTGCACGCCAGGTATTTCTCAGACTGTGACAAGAGGGTCTATGCGGGCAGGAGGAGATGGAGGGAAACATTCGGTGTTTTTAAGCAGTTTTTAAGTTCTTTGGGAACTTCTGCAATCCATGCAGAAGGGTCTGAACATTAGGTTTGCATCCACAAGCTGTACGGTCAAAAAAGGGATGTTTTACAGCTAGAAGCAGCTTATGGCTCACATTTCATATACAGAAACCATACAACTGCAGATCTTCTCACAGAGAGATCAGGAGCAATTCTGCAATATTTAGAATCACGCATCCTTATCACCATAGCTCCTTGAAACACGATGCAAGAAATGAACTGAAGAAACAGCCTCTGTAAGAAAGGCACAAAGTACAAATGAAGGGAAGTGCCTGGTTCCTGCCTTGGTTTGTGCCAGCTATTTCATCGATAACATGAGGAGTGGTGCCTTCCATGCAGGACACATCTATGTCTGCTAACGATTTGGCAATTTCAGGATAATGCATCTTCAAGTGACAAAGTTACTGCAAGCAGTTTTTCAAGAATTTCACTCAACCTCTGAAGTAGGTAGATCTATGTCAATTAAGAATACCTTGAAATAGTCTTGTCATACAGATGACAGCAGAAAACACAGAATACCGTATTAGGAAAGTATGGTCTTTGAATAAGAGAGATTCAAACAACAGCGGCCAGAAGCACGAGACAAAACCTTTTTGAGATACGAAAAAGCAAACTTTCTAGATATTGCATCCCACTACCAAAAGTACTTCAATATCTGAGGAATAGTTGCAACGTTAGGAAACTAAATGAGCTTTTTTTTTTTTTAATATTTGCTACTTATTCTATTTCTACATTTTAAAATGCAGTACGAAAAATTCTGTAAGACTGCAAGGTCTGTCTATAAAGAACAACAAAAATTTCACCAAATAATAAACAGACAAAGCAACAGCCAAGAAAATTCAAGAGATGTATAAAAATCCCGACTCCTGGGCCTTGGCTGCTAGGAAGGGAACATCACAGCTTCGCCTCTTCATCCAGCCTTCTGTCCAAAAGACACTAAGAATATGAGGGTGATAGACTCGACCCCAACATGAAGCAGAAGTGAGGCTATGGTAAGGACACAGGAAGTGTTCCCAGTGTTCTGCTAACTCCAACATGCTAATAAATCCACAAATTGCAGTATACTGTTACTAGACAAAACATACACTGCGATGAAACACACTGCTCACTTATTAAATTTCAGTGGAATAGCTTCTATTTCAACTTTAAATGTGAACTATTCATGAAATTAAAAGCAAACAAGTAGCTGTAAAATTAAATATTAATTCTTCTGTTGGCTCAACCAGGAGCACAAGTGAAAAATAAACCTGTTTACCATACCCTTTGCAGAATTTAGCATGCAGCAAGGAAAATTATTTTCAAGAGGTACATGAAAAAGAAAAGAATTGGCATCGCAGAGACTTAAATTTTAGAACTTAAATGGAACTTTACAGTTAATAAACCATCACAGATCTGCCAACAATGCACCACATGAGTTAGTCTGCCTGTTTTCTACATAAACATTATGTTTCTCATTAAGTTGCATTTACTTTTGGAGTGATAAGAAATTAGGTTTTTTATTTTTGTGAATAGGCACTATATAAAAGTAAATGAGTATAAGAAGCATACACAATTCTGACACTCTTGAATTTTGCTCATGTTTTATATTAAGTGACAAGAAAGGAGAAAAAGGAAATACCGCAAATACCCTTTTTACAATCTCACTTAAAAAAAAAAAGATAAGCAATCACTGAAGTGCATATATTAGCTAAATTCTAATGAGAACACTAATGAGACGGTTAAATTTTAAGTCTAATGATCTTTGTTTTTCTTTGCATCTGAGTGATTGCTTCTTCCATCGCGAGATCAAAATCTTTACCACGTACATGCATTTCCTTCCCCCTTTTAAAGCTCTGTAAGAGCAAATCACTCAGTAGTATGCTTAAAAATCCTAGTTTCTTGCTCATTTCAGAACTTACTTGGAACCAGTTCCTCCTGATTTCACAAAACGCAATGCAGTGCATGAGCCTCCTGACTCTAAGCAATGTGCAATTTCGGAGAAAACATTTCTTGTTTTCCCTTTCTTACGCTCTTCTCTCCTGCATTCGAGATGCATTTATCTCATCAGAGCTGGTTACACTTAAGTATTTACTGGAGTATTAAAAGATTCCTTTTTCCATTCCTGGGGCGAAAAGGATGTACAGAAACAGACCTTGTTCCTTTCTGTCCCTCCCTCCACTGTTTTAGAAATGGTTCGGTGTGACCACTCCACTGGAATCCCATTACTCCAGACAGAAGAATATTTAATATTACCAGGCTCACTGTTTTTCATATTGTGGCTTGAGGAGAGAAAATGGGTAAGGAAAGAGAGCCCACAGGCTTAGGTGCAGAGAAATGAGATATCAAAGGATGTTAAGGGCATCCTCCCACTTTTCAATAATGATGTACAAAACTGTATTTTATCTAGCACGTGTTCCCGATTCTTTTTTGGCACAAAGCAAGAGTCACAACAGGAACACTACTTCACAGGACAGATACTGTTAACAGAGGCATTTTGTCAATACACAAACGGGTTAATTATTGCTTAATATACATTTTCTATCGCTTTAGGACAGTTAAAAACAAACAAACAAGACAGCAAAAACAGAGAAGCAACTACTTCATGTTGCAGAAAATTTCTCAAGAAACTGATTGATTCGAATTACCACCATAACTATTATTAAAAAAATAATAATGAACTTAATTCTGCTTGTTTTACTCATGAAGTTCCCAAAACATCCCCAAACCTCCAAAAGTTTCCTAACACAAGAAACAACCTCCACACAAAACAATTCCTAAGTATGTCAGTAATACACGCACGCCTAATTACAAAAATCTTGTCAAATGGACTATTATTGAGGTGAGAGTCTGAAAACATTGTTAAAAAAACCACTTTTTCCTAGGCTTTTTTCTTTTTAAAGAAATATATCCCTTGGTAGGAAGCACAGACTGCTTCTCTGAAGGTGATGTTAACTGTTAACATGTGACTAATCTTGTTTTTCTTCCAATTAACACTTCCTATCCTCCAGTACAAGGAGCAAGAAGGAGTTTAGTTAAAAATCTCACTCATTTAAAAGAATGACTGAAAATAAGATCAAAAGGACCATTAACAGCAGAACTAACACACGCTGGAATCTGACATAACTGTAAAAGAAATGCAGCTGTTGATTTTCTTTTTTTAGTAAATTTGTTCTTGCAGAATTTAGACTAACAAAAGAAAACTAAAACTGTTTTAAAAAGCAACAGAATTTAAATTCATTTCTCAAGCTGTTATTCTTGAGGAATAATGGAGTTTTTCACTTACCAATTTAGCCTCAGACTGCACTGGCTGTGGGGAGGAAGGCCCTGGGATTCCTGGGATACTAGGCACCATGGTGACAGGTCTAACAAGCTGACCAGATAAAGTATAAAAATGAAGAAAACCTGAGTATGTTATCATAATAGAGAGCATACGACAGCACTACCCTCTGAAGCCAAAACAGCTTAAACTGCTTAGAACCACGTTCTATGCTGCACTTATGCAAATCTGCTCCATTTTCAAATTAATATAGCATCATGCTTACTTACTGGAACTGCAGCAGGGACATGCACATTAGAATTTGTGATAGATGCAGGAATAGCAACAGGCATGGTTTGTCCATTAGGAAGATGTAACAGCAGAGGAAAAGGACCTGGAACTGGACTGAAAAAGGAATGAACTATATAAAAGAAAACTTATCCAGAGAAGAGAACAAGTTTACACAGTATTTTAAATTTGTTTGCTTCTTTACAGTTGTAATGTAGTATTTATTCGGAGATCAAAAATATGGACTTAGTGATGTGGAGAACATGGAATTATATTTCACATGTAGTGGAAGTTGTATGTGTCTTATGTAGTGAAGCACCACATTACACCAAAGCATCTCAAGTTTGTACATTAACTGCAGAAACAGTAACTGAAAGTAAAAATATCTTTAAATTCTGTAAGAGAACAGTTTACTAAGATTTATGCAACTTACACTATTGGTCTGTTAGAGGATGGAGCCTGGGTAATAACAGTACTAGATGTTGGTGATGGTATTGCCTGCTGAATAATAACACTGGAGTCAGAGCTCGTAAGTAGTACGTTAGGAACCTGTAGCGACGCTGGACGAACTATTGTTGATGTAGGCTGTGCGGTCTGCTGCAGTGACACTTCCTGAAGAAAAACAAAGAATAACCAGTTTGGAAAATACTATTATAGCCCATTAATTGCAACTGCTAAATGAACGTAGTTGGATGGAACAAATCAGAATTCCTATAACATTATGAAAATAGAATCGGTTATACAATTCAAAACATTTTAAAAAACCCCTCTGGATGAATCATTTAACCCAAAGCTAAACTGTTCCAACACCAGTGATTTTAGTTGTATGACAAATGCTGGCTCAATTTATGACAAGGCCACTATTACACTTACAATTCAGGATTAAGGATTTTATGCCAAGAAACGCAGTGCTATCAGCACCATCATGTCTACCAACACTCTGAATAAGGAAAACATTTCATGGTATCCTTACGTATGTTTCAGTTTCAATCCACTGTTCTGGATTTAAACAAGAGAAACAAAAGAGTTTTACGGTTCAGTAAAAGGGAAAAAAATTGCCTCTTTTTTAAGGCTTTACCTCTTACCTATGTACTTCTCTTGAGTGCTACTAAGTTAAAAATACTCAGTGTTACATTCATAGCTTTGTATAATATATGCATATCCTCATGAAGAAATAATTATTTCAGCACAGAATTAAATTAAGTTTCCTCAGTTGCAACTAAACAGTAGAAAGTTCTTAGCTTAGCAATTATGTAAAGTACATTAACCATTAGGATGTAGCATCTGCATTTGATATTTCTGAAAGCCTCATTGCAACCAATGCCTTCCTTCTCAGGAAACCCTTGATATTGTCGGAATTCAGATTTACCTTCAGACAGGTTTCTTCCATGTTATTTATTCTTTTGACACCAGCTACTGCAATCAGTGGCACATAAAACTACACTCTGAAGACCAACAGACTTTAGCTGCTCCACTGTTAAACTCCTCAAAGAGACCATCTCATACCTGTGTCATATAGGCTACAATGACCACCACTTGCTCTTAATTAAGCCCAAGTTTTAAAAATTCAACAACAAAGCTTTAAGTAGTAAGGTCTTACAGATCTGCCTTACAGATTCTTTTTCTTTTTACACACCCATTGCAAAATGTGTGCGCTCCTCTGAGCACTTCATAAAAGTGGGCTGTCAAACTGTGGGCTTTAAAAAAAGAAAGGACTTTACTTGAGATTACAAAGTTTTCTCTCCTCAGAAGCTCAGGGGCTAGATTTGTCATCAGGGTTCATTAGTTCATTCAGGTTTTTCCCCAAGGGACCTAAAAGACCACCTACTGTGAATGAGAGTTTCTGGAGAATAACAGTGCACTATATTGCGGAAGGCAGGAGTTTCTTCTTTAGTGTCAATCTGGTGTATTTATAAAATGTTATCATATTTAAACACAGTACCTAGAATTACAGATGAGCGTTCAGTCAAAAGAAGACACCCAGTATGGAATCACAGAAACGGAAAAAAATGGGAAGGGTTGACTAATGCACATTCTTAGAACAGGATTAAACATTCCTTGGCAAACAAGCAATTTGGTGTAACAGCTCTGCAGACCTTATTCAGTGAGAAGAGCCACAAGGAAAACAAAGGAGACTGAAACTGCTTGACTGTGGGACATTAAGAAGGCATAAAGGGAGTATGCTTGCCCTGACAGTCGTTTGGCAACGGTTAATTCAGAAATTAATACTGTATCATTCTTCACTGGCTTCAGCTTCACCCCTTCCTGTGTGCCGTTTGCTGCTATAATCTGTTTTGTTACTGTAAGCAAGGAGCAGCTACAAAGTCCATTCCCATTGTATGGATATGGCACAGGAACACCCATGTTTGCTCCTGACAGAAAACAAGTGTAAGAGCTCTTACTTCTACTTTCACCTGAAACATCTTCATACATGGCAAGCACATAGATTAAAAAAGTATATGTATAAATTTAGATGTATGAACACCACAGACTAAATAGCTATGGCAAAGTAATTCTCATTTCCATAAAAAGAGGGGAAAAAAGACAGCTGGGTAACAGCAGCCATGGAGTCATGCATAAAGCTTTAATACAAAAGTTTAAACTAACCAGATATTCACGCATTCTCAACAACAGTAATGACATAACAGCCCTTTCTGTACAGGCCTGTGCAAGTGGCTTGTGTGCGTGGACGAGGAAATGGCTACCAAAATACAGAAGGCCAAGACGAGAAGTGCTGAGAGACAGCGTGTGAAAGTCTCCCAAAAAAAGGTAAGCTCCAGAGAGAACCAGCCCTGTTGAATTTGCAACAGCTCAAACTCAGAACACCAGCTGAATCTCTATACAACGCCACTAGCATGAACACATTCACTAGCATGAACATGCCGTACAATTCAGACAGCATCCAAAACCACGGTGGTTGCTACATGTGAACAAAGACTACAGGATTATATGTACACTTGATGAAAGAATGGACCCCTTGAAGGACTTTCCTAGAATCACAGAAGGGTTTAGGTTGGAAGAAGATCATCTAGCCCAACCCTCCTGCCATGGACAGGGACATCTTTCACTAGATCAGGTTGCTCAGAGTCCCAGTCAAGTTGACCCTGAACACTTTCTGAACACCTACCGAGAAGTCACTGGAGTGCCAGTCCTACCTTCCACCTCTGAGCAAGCAGCTGGGATTGGCCTTCCCACTGCTGCTGCAACCAGGTAACTATGTGAGCAAGTAAGTTATGGCAGTCTGTGAATACCTATTGGCTGTTAATGACAACAGCTTAATTAATGGGTGCTCTAATAAATACTGACTGGGTCTCTCCGTGGCTTGATCCCCTACTAGGAAAAAGGTGATTTGCAACTTTAGGACAAAGCGCTCAATGGAAACCAGATGTCAGCAACGGTAAGAAGATGAATGTATAAAATGCTGAAATAAATCTATAAAATTCTAAAAACAGAAACCTCACATGCACATAATTATGTCCGCACGTTATTAAAGACAGCGTTTGTTCTTTAGAAGATCAGAAATGATCCTCAACCATTAAAGGAATAACACATCCCTTTAATGACAAACATGATGAGTATGTTTATACAGTTGAAAACAAAGTACGTTCAGCTTTGTCCTTCTTACACTAATTTGCTCCATGCTATACTCTGAAACATGTACGCATATGGTAGTTACTGCAACAATGTGGTGATAACACAAGCTGCAGACATAAGAAGCATGGATCTAAGGGAAACTGGCGTTTTAATAGCATATAAAAACAAAACCATAGGCACACTGGTCTGAAAGAAGATACAAATTGCTCGTTAAAGCACTGCACTGATGAAGTATAAATTTTGTCTGAAATAAAAGTTTGTA
Source organism: Mesitornis unicolor (assembly GCF_000695765.1). Classification (NCBI taxonomy): domain Eukaryota; kingdom Metazoa; phylum Chordata; class Aves; order Mesitornithiformes; family Mesitornithidae; genus Mesitornis; species Mesitornis unicolor. Next base: position 19,401 of record NW_010165720.1, on the reverse strand, counting down.
AATACATTCTGCTAAGAAAAGAAGAACAGAGCTGAATTTGTAATCGTGAGATTAAGCCAAAACGATCTTACCTTTACAAGAAAGAAGTTTAAGTCTAATCAAAGGTATTAGAGACTTACTGAAAGGACCTCGCCAACCCTTTTATTTTTGAAACTAAAACCCACCGAATTAGAAAATATTTTATAGACGAGGACAGTTACTTCATTTAAGAAGCGTTTTCAGCAATGCATATTTGCAGGTATTTTCGTATCTAAAAGCAAACATAATGCAGTAACTTCCTAATGCTATCAATGAATACCTAAATTCTTTAAACAAAAATGTAGCTGGCCAGCACTAATACTGTAACTGATTGTTATTCTAAGAAAACAAACGGTTTTAAAATAATTAAGTGAGGCAATTAACTATCTGACAACAACTAAGCAACTGGTGAAACTGTTGAGGGTCACCCTACTGTTAATAAGAAACTATAATAAGTTTGAAAGCTCTGAAACAATAATTAGGCTTCATGTATTCATTATTTTAAGGCTAAAAGTCTTTATATACTTCTAATGATTTCTTGTTCTATTCAAAGGAGATATCAACTCTTATTGAAGCCTTACAGAACTTGGGGAATTCTTGGAAAACTAAGAAAACAATTATTTTTAAGAACCTCTAAAATTCCTTTGGCAACTATAAGGAAATTACAGAACTGTCTTGCACATACATTAAGAGGCTGTACTCATTTAAGGCTAATAAAATCTAGTCAGCCAATGAAATTGTTGCAGTGCTATGTAGATCTTAAAACCAGCTGCGCCCTGAAAAGAACCAAAATATCCTTCTCTCCTCAAGACACCTAGAGGAGAACACAAAAATCTAACTGAAAAACCAGCAACGCTCTGCTCACATTTCTCAACTTCTGCAGGCCACGTTCAGCAGCAGCAGCACCCTCATCCTTGCTCAGCTTGTCTCTACAATCAGACATCAAAACAGCTTTGAGCAGCAGCAGTTTTTCACTTTAGCACCTTTGTAGTGACAACACTGAAATTACATCACGAATGAGACAAGTTTAGAAGTACTGCCAAGCACTGAGATACAATTTTCACTTGCAAGGATGCTAATGACATACTGAACCACTAGCGTATAAAGATATTAGTATTATCTCCTGCCAAAATTAGAGTACTTCGAATAAATATTTGCAGCAAAACAACAAACTAACCTCTGAAATAAAGAAGAAATGAAATAAAGACGACTTAAGATTTGGACTACGATTTGCTTAATCTAATCAGTTCTTCACATGTGTTCCTTTAAACTGCTCTTACTATTTTGACTAATGATTGCCTTTATTACCTGTGATTACTCACCCTTGCTAACTAATAAAACTCAGCAAAACTTTGTAAAGACAAATCTGAACTGAAACTCTTCAATTTCTGTCACACGCTTGAGGCTCTTCTCACACTGGTGCCTGGTGGCAGCATAAGAGAAGGGGGAAAGTTGAAACCAGAGAGGTTCAAACTGGATCCAAAGAAAATCACTTACACCACAAGGACAGCCTAGCATAGGAACAGTTTGCACTCGGAGGTTTTAAGTCCAGTCTGTGTTAAACCCTGAGTAGCTTGGTCTAATCTCCAAGCTAATCTCTGCTTTGAGGAGGAAGCTGGAACAGGAACTTCCTGCGGTCCCTTCCAACCTGAATCACCCTGTGATCCTAAGAAGTCCTGCTAATTTTCAGGCATAAGGTAGCTAAGTCCCCCAAATGCAGACTGCCTACTGAAGATGCACACAGAAAACAGGCTGACTAGAGCAACCATACTGCTTTACTATGTTCTGTTCCTAACAATTTTACTTTTTGAAGTAGGAACAAATTATTAATTCATTTAATTTTGCCTCATTTTGTGTTCTTCAAGAGAACTCCACATGACGAAAACACTGCAAGTCACATCTCAGTTATCATTACTATTAAATCATTCATTTCTTCTTTAGAGAAACAGTTCCATAACTGATTTGACTGCAACATTCTCTAGTGACTGAAAATACCTCTATGAGTATTTACTTCTATGAGTATTCAAGTAAACACTAAACCTGAAAATGCAGGATCTCCACTTTTAAACTCACTGCTATAGCCTAAGGAGTAATTTGGAACGAAATTATCTGGTGCTTAGGTTTGAAAGGCAGCCCATTCACCCCTGTACACTTTTGAAGACCATCCCCTGCTGTTCAACAAAACAATTCATGGTAAAACATAAAATAAACAAGGAATATGGCCAACAAGAATTCCTTTCCTTTCAGTCAGCTAAGCAGTGTGGCTATCATAATGTACAACACACTTACAGATCATCAGAAGATTTGAAAAATTAATTCCAAAGCAGAAAAAAAAGGAGTTCTGACCTTTTCATCATTGGTTGTAGACTCTGGATGAGGTAAAGGACTATCTTGATGAGTTGTCTCTACAACGGAAGGTTCTTCTATTTTATTTCTTATAATTGGTGTTGCAAGAGGAGACAGATCTAGAGGCATCTAAGAGCAATTTGTAAAACAATTACTCAATCTCTAAAAAAAATTCAAATATGCAAGAAAATGTAAGCAACTAAAGAGAAAAATCAGCATTATAACAACAGGGGGGTCCTGATGTTTGGAAGTTGTTGATGCAGGTGCATTACCAATCAAGCCAGTTTTCCAGCACCTGAACAAATACCCATCTTTAGTAACTGTCTTTCAATACCAATGTCACACTAAGTATTTTCTTCTTAAGAATTAAAAACCACTCAAACTTTTCCTTCCCCAAGCATCACAGGAAAACTATATCTGAGGAAGGACTGAGCTACCCTTAAAAATTAAAGGAAGTTATTATCCTCCTATAAATTATTGTATCACATGTCACAAAACACAAAATCCTAACTACATTTCCAAATTAACAGAGCTACTGTGGACATTACAATTTCAAACTTACTGCAGAAAGTAATTATTGAAAAAGTAAGTTTTATATTACTACACGGGTATAACCACCAGGACATCTGAAATACCATCAAGAAGTTAAGCTACAAAAATACCTAAAGCAATACTAGAGATTCCAGAGCTTAGACTTCTGTCCAGCCTGCTATCTAAAAACTTTTTGAAGAAACTTCCCCCAGAGTTCATCTTCTGTGTATGTTCTTCCAGATGCCTTTTGTCAATTCGATTGCCAGTTTTCCTATGGAATATATTACTAATGGACAGGGAAGACTGCTAAAAGTGGAATTCCTTTTCATACCACATCTGAATATGAAACACTACAGAAAAAACCCCAAACTATCAACACCCTAGAAAGTGTGCTATTATGGTAAATTTTTCTACCCCTTGCTATGATATTAACCAACCAGAGATATGGCAGGACCGTGTTTCTTCTCATGACACAGCAGGCAGCTTAGAAAATTAGTATCAGTTAAATTGTTAAAACATTTAAATATTTTGCAATACCTGTAACCTCCTCCAAGGTAGTGGTGAATTACACAGAAAATACAATATTAGTAACTAGAGATATGGCAGGACCGTGTTTCTTCTCATTACACAGCAGGTAGCTTGGAATATTAGTATCAGTTAAAGAAATTGTTAAAACATTTAAATATTTTGCAGTACCTGTAACCTCCTCCAAGGTAGTGGTGAGTTACACAGAAAATACAATATTAGTAAATCCACAACCAGTATTACCATATGTAGTGTTATAAGAACACTTAGCATACAAGAATTAATAAAAAAATAAAAGCCAACACTGTGGTCTAGTTGTGGTAACAAAGCAAGGGTGAGGCTTTGTCAGGAATGGGACATAATCCATCCAGCTCACAAGTTCCTATTAAAATCTTTACTGAAACAAAGAAAATGCAGACACCGATTCTGCAAATTTTTTTATCACTGCCTATGGTAATCAACCAAAGGTAAAATTATTCAAAGGGGACAATGAACAAAATCTTTTCATTTGCAGAAGTGTTTAAATGTTTGGGCCCCTAAGCAGTTATGACTGGGAAGTACTAAAATAAGTAGAAGAAACCACACGTAAATGTAAAGGAAGTTCCTCTTAAAAACAAGAAGTTGTTAAACAACTACAGTTCAATTTTTTCCTATATTTCAATTTGCATGTTAAAAAGCGTAGATGTTTAGATTGTCAGCAGTATTTTCTAGGCAAAAGTGATTTCAACACAGTGATTATTATTATAACCAAATTAATGACATGTCATTATATTTAGTCCGTATGTAACATCACCGTTACTACCGAATCTTAGAATAATATTGGTATTTAGAAACGAATCAAAACAATCAACGTTCACATACTATTCTTTTCATAGACACTTCTTGCAAATTTTTTTCTTTCTGCAAAAATTCCACTTTTCAGACTTGGGTTTTGCTTACTCAGGGCTTAACGAAATTTCAAATCAAAGCTAAAAGATGAACTTCAACATGTACAGACTGGATACTTCAAGAATTAAGACAAAGTCAATTGTCCATGCTAACTATGGAGAATTAATCAGATAAACTCATCTTCACAAGAGCAATCTTAGATTTGCATTCTCTCCATACAACATATATAAGCAGCTGGCAAATGATTACTGGGATAGTTTAGAAGGCAATATATAAATCCAAAGTTTGCCTTTTTAATGGCATTTCTGATATGAGAAAGTAGAAGCTCTGAGAAGAAAAAGGTTTTGAACATACTTTCTTAATGTCATCTTCAGAAGCCTTTTTAAACTCATTTTCAAAAGGACTTGCTAATTCATTGAATAAGCCCACTTCTTCACAGTTCTTCAAGAATCGAGTTGGTGTCGGTGTCTGATCTGAAATGAAGTGTATAAAAACCCCACAGTTTTATTTTTAAAAGACCATTTACAAAGTTATAGTAAATATTTCAGAATAAAAGCAAGCAGAAAGAGACAACGTGGTTAAGAACTCTCTTAAGCCTTGCAAGCAGACTCCTTTCTGACTTGCAGGGAGGCCAACCAGAAGGTTTACTCCACCTGCTGGAGACAAGGAACTGAAGCTTGCAAACCAGTAAAACCCTTGCAGTGTTGGGAGAGCACCAAAGCATTCCCCTTGTGTCCAGAAACCAGAGGGAGCTATTCTCAAGTGCCCAGTCTAGCACAGCAGATCACTTCAGTGAGCAAGCAGACTACTTTCAAATAAAGATAAGGCCTACATGAAGGCTTTAATTAAAAACCAACCAACCAAACAAACAAAAAAGGTGGGGGGAGGGGAAGTGCACAGCTCAGTTTGTCTCTTTCTCCTCGTCCTGTGAAAACAGCAGTGATTACTTTCAAGTGCAAGGAACTTCTAAAAGGCAGTGAAATGTGATACTGTGCATAAGATCATATTGACTCCTACAATGCCTGCATAGTCAAGCTGGAATCATAAGACTTCTGGTATCTGGCTGACTACTGCATAAAGCAGTTTTAAGTAACTCTTTCTATGAAGTTTTCGGTACTATGTAAATTCCCCTTATTTCACTAGCACTACCAGGTCAAAATTAACCACGTTTGCCACAAAGCTACCTGCATTTAAAATACTGTAAAGTGGTATTCTGTGCAGCTTGCTAACATAAGCTGGCATTTACGACTAACGGTTCATCAACTGGAATGCGGCTGCAAAGAGACAAATGCTGCCATGGTTTCATTCTCAAACACCTGAGTATTTGGCAGGTCCCCTTTCTTACGGTATAACTGCTGAGGATCACATTTAGAAGCTTGAAATTGTAACTGCTTGTTTAAGAGTAACAGTTCTTCTTGTCTGCTTGTCCTAACAAATTAGCCATTTATAAGGAAGAAGTTCTGAAAGTGTCTGAAAGCCTTCACAAAGTTCATTTAGGCTGTTCTACCGCTGAAAAAACAGCCTGACTGTAACTTCAGAAAAATTAGCATCTGCTATCTTCAAGAACTTTAGCATTTATACTGCAGTCAATCATCTGGTGGTGATTACTTCTGAGCCTGCACAAACAACAAAATTAGGGTGTGCCATCAATCCAGAAGTGGAAATACAGTAAAAGCATCTTGAATTTCAGCTTAAAATACCTCAAACAACTAAAACAAACAAATCTTTCTTCTACTATCCCGTTTAAAGAATAATAATTGCTAATTCCTTCTTCTAATGTCACCACAGCATGTAAAAAACACTACGTATTTTAAAACTTGAGAGACAAGTAATATCAATGACTAATTAAAACTTAAATACAGTTTAATCTAGTGACAGATCCTGCTAGGCATAGCCCTTATTACTGTGTGCTCTTACTGAATGCTTCCTACATAATTTAATCAATTATGAAAAGTACTGATAATAGAACAATACTTAATTATAGATCAGATCCAAACGAAAGTTACTTATGGAGAATATTGGCTTCAAATTCTGACAAAAAAAAATTACGTATGAAAACATTGCCTAAGCCCACATTGCAGATAAATATAGTGAAGAAAATGTTTCATATTCTCTTAACAGGAGTCTATGCATTGTGTACAGAAAATATAGAAAATGTATGCCCATTCCAGCAGAAAAGTGAATAAACTAGTTATAAAAGTATATACTAACCAGCCACAATGACACTATCATTACGAGCCGGACCAAATTTCAGTGTCATCTCATGTTTATGTTTATGGACAGCCAAATGATCCTCATTGGTAAAACGCTGCAGCAGAAAGTTTTAAGAAACAGCTGTAATTCTGAGTGTGAACAAAGCAAACGTAGTTCTACAGAAAGCAATTTTTACAACATGTAAAACGGTTACGACGTTAACAGGTCAATCCTCTTAGGCAGATACATCTTGCTCCTTGGTTAATAGTACCACGCAGAAATATTATAATACTCAAATGATGTTCACAGTAACCAAGTAGTAATGATATCATGGAAATGGTCGTGTAAGTACCTGCATTCATCAAGAGTCCAAGATAAAACTTCAGAGTGCTGCAGACTTCATCAGCCGTTAGCAAACGGCCACTTGCTATACTAATGAACCCTGACAATGCTTAGTAACGGATGACTACTATGGGATTTCTGTATTGTGTGTACTATCACAACAATGAGAACTGAGCTGTAATCACAAACACAGACTGTATCTAAGAGCGTACAGAGAAACTAAGGTATAGCTCCTGCTGCTGACCATTTGCTATATCAAAAAAAAAGGCAGATAGAATGGCAAACACTGGAACATCAGATAACTGAAAAGCTGTGAATGAACTGAACTTATCAGCATTTTAAAAACCTCTCAAGTTTTCAGAAGTATGCCAGTTTTGCACATAGTCCCCCCTACATTCTATTAAAAAAAAGCAGTAAGCAAACAAACCAGGTGGTGTAAAATATTCTTACTTTTACTAACTTGAAGTTTGCTATGCATCTGTAATTGTGGGTAAAGTTAGTGTTTCGATTGAGGTACTCTAAGAAAACGCTTCCCAAGATGCAGGTTTCCTAAAAACCACATTTTACAATATTCGAATTCTTAACTTGGGACTCAAACGTTCACAAAGAGAAGTATGTTTCTGACTACTCCTCAGTAATTTAAGTCACTCCACACATATCTTGTGGCAGATAACACACCAAGTATAATCTCTCAGAAAACAATATAGAAAACTTAGTTGACCTCTGAGTACAGCCACCTGGAGTATTTCTGTGAGAAAGAACATGTATGTTCAAGGGAAATCAGAAGTGCAGGATCACTGAAAGGCTGGGTGATACAGGCCAGGCATTTGTTTGTAGTTGTTACAACACTTGTCAAGTGTTCCAAATGCCTGGCTGTCCATAGCTCCTGTGCCTTATATCTAAATACAGCGTAAGCCAGAAACTTTGGTGTTTTATCACACTAAGAGACTTAAGTGCATCTTCCTGTCCCCACTACGTGATGGGGAGGCTTCTCCAGAGGGAACAGGATCTCCAGATCCTGACTCTCTCTCTCTATTCTACTGTATGAGCTGGCATCTGGAGAAGCCTTGCTTATTTTCAGGGACACAAACTTCTCTCTTCTCCTTCACTGGAATGAAGCATTGCTGCATTTGTATGATGAGGCATCTTTCACGAGATTTAGTTGCCAAAAACACTTCTGACATCAAAACGAGACTCAAATAGGATGGGAACAAACATGCTGCTTAGGGGCAGGCAGTCCTCTTCTGTTACTTTTGATGGCTCTGAATGTATCAGACATAAGAAGTCTTAGTCCTTTCCCACTTTAAATACAGAAGGCTCTGTTAATATAACAGCAATGCTGTCATTTATCACAAAAACTAAGTTTTCAGAGCAAAAATGAAAATACCTTTAATTCAAAATCCAAGTAAATCCAAGTGCATTAATATAATGAAAAAATACAGCTTAAGAAATCAATTCTATATAAAGGCAGCAGAGAATATAATGAAAAAACCAGCTTAAAAAATTAATCCTATATAAAGGACGTATGGATGTCAATCACACAGTAGATAATGCAAATTCATTTGTTTTCAGGTTACTAAATTAGTGTTAAGACAGCTTCCTTTTAAGCAACCGTCTGATAGAACACTCAGTGTTTTTACTTCACATTCAGCTCTCTATTAATGCTACTTAATAGAATACATTAAAACTACAGTAGGACTTGAAACACATTGTGGCATGCCTACTGTTAGCATCTTCCTATATATAAAAACATATGTAAATAAAATTATGCCGTAATATATTTGCAGTCACCACAGTTGTGAAAATTAGTGATAAGCAATGATCTTCCTACTAATATTGAAATATTCTGAAAAAGACAGGCTACCTGATACAAATCAGGATGTTTCTTGATTTTTCTTTTCAAATGAAAGCAAAGCAGGGCTAACAAATGAAAGTGTTTTCAGCTCAGAAAGGGTAATTACTTGTTTTCTTCTATGGACAGCATTTTCTGAATAAACATACAAGATGCTAGAAATTCTTGCTGTCACCTGTTTTTCAGAAAAACATAGGTATTTTCTACCAATTATCAAAAATTCCCTTTTCAGTGATCCTTAGAAATACATCTCACTGTTTTACTGATTTTATCAATGTCAATAACTTCAAGTCAGACCATTACCTGGCCACATCCAGGGGCAGTGCATAAAAAGGGTTTGTCATCACTCATATTCCACAGGTCGTTGTGCTACCTTTATTAAAATGAGAATAGAACACATTTTACAAACATTGCAACAAACGATCAATACATCCACAGGACGTTTTAACATTCCATGGGCAAGAATTTCTGCCTTCCGAGTACACTAAGAATCTAAATACCCAGGATTCAAGTAGAGCTTGGATTCCAAGCTGTCAGGAAAGTACACAAAACTCAATAGTTCTGAACAATTCTGAACACACATCTCAAGCGGAAAGGCAAGGATCTGTATGCAACATGACTAACTGCAAAAATATATCTGAAAACACAGTAAGACAACTTATTACTGAAATAAAAACACATTGTAATAGTGACCCAATTCCCACAGTTAAAAAAGAACAAAGCAGCAGACAATACTGAGTAGTCACAGAATCACAGACCGTTAGGGATTGGAAGGGACCTCAAAAGCTCATCCAGTCCAATCCCCCTGCCGGAGCAGGAACACCCAGATGAGGTTACACAGGAAGGCGTCCAGGCGGGTTTTGAATGTCTGCAGAGAAGGAGACTCCACAACCTCTCTGGGCAGCCTGGGCCAGTGCTCTGTCACCCTCACTGAGAAGAAGTTTCTTCTCCAATTTCAGTGGAACCTCCTGTGTTCCAGTTTGTGTCCGTTACCCCTTGTCCTGTCATTGTTTGTCACCGAGAAGAGCCTGGCTCCATCCTCGTGACACTCACCCTTTAAATATTTATAAACATGAATGAGGTCTCCCCTCAGTCTCCTCTTCTGCAAACTAAAGAGCCCCAGCTCCCTCAGCCACTCCTGATCCTGAGGTCAAGGATACAGTACCAACAGATGAGAAAAAGTGGTTGATTCCTTTGTCTTTTCATATTCTTTAGAGCTCATCTTTAAAGGTAAGTTAACAGCTAGCCCTTTACTTAAACTGCTACAAATTTAACTACAAAAACATGTGCTTTAGTAATGTCTCTGCTATACAGCTAAATTACCAACAGGCTACAAAATATTTAAGAAAGCAGTAATAGATCATCATCATTTGTGCTGTTATGCATACTCACCACACACATTAATACACATACCTGCCAGATTTCACATATAAACCAGTTTCATAGGGCAAACTATCATATCCTCCTTTTCATGGCAAGGAACTGTAATTTAAAAGATATTAATTATGATGCATGTTAAACATGTAATAGTCTGTGAATTTGTCAAGATAAATGATACAATGCTTCCTATTCACCCATGAAACAATTTTTCAAAGCCATAGTTTACTTCAATACATCCTGTATTTAGTCAGGCCTTCTCAGACAGAGAGAGATGCTGTTTCTCTCTCATCCTGCAAGCACAGAACAAACACTGCAAGGTAGCATCACTGCTTTGAGAAGAGAAAGAGTGACACAGTTGGGATGGGGTCAGTCTGTGCTGGACAACGCATAAAACTGGTACACAAATAACAAAAATAATAAAGTTCTGGTACACTGAACATCTAAAATAAAGATATTGTTGTCACATCACTAAACCAAGTAGTGATGAGTAATCTCTACACTAAGGTTATCTCCTCTTAACGCCGAGTAACAGGGTGGGACAGGGCCTGAACACACCAAGTTAGCCAGGAGGTGACAAGTACTTCTAACCCATCTGTGGCTTTACGCTGGAGGAAATGCATTCATCTTCAAATAGGAGTGTTTGTATGGAGAACTAACAGTGTCAGGTCTGAACACTACTTGGCTTGATGAAGGAAATAAAGATGAATAAATATGTGTCTTTATGATGAAAGATCATAAGCAGAATAAATCCCCAACAGATTGGTTGTGAAAAGTTGCAAGGTTTCTGAAACTGTCTACCCATCCTAAGCATCTGCACCTCTGGTACACCATTTAGTACTAGACACAAGACAGATCGAGTGAGTGGAAGCAAACAGCTTAAGACTTAATACCTCAAAAATCTGTAAGGAACACAGTACCTGATCCCTTTGCCTGCATCTGTACAGTAAAAGCCCTACTGTATAGACTTTCTGGATATCATTTCAAAGAGAAGGAAATTCCAGTGTCCTTGGTCATGGGCACCAAAGAGCTAAGAAGCAAAACATGGAGTGTGGGAGATTCTAAAGTGTCACTTCCAGATATACACCTTCAACAGAATGAGGATACTGAGCTGAGATCACAAGCCAAGAAGAGATAAACGGCTGCCAGAAACTTTAGTGCATTTGGCACCAACAGCTCAGGGAAACATTTACGTCCCAAAGAAAGGACGCCAAAGCAAATCAGGGATGGAGACTGTTCTGCTGTGCTTTGCAAAGAGTTCATAACCTGTCTCAAGTTTCTGGAGTGATTAAACATTTCATTAAGTGATCAAAATATGAACTTGGTACTGTCACCAATAAAGACTATTAACAAGGTTATGGACAGGTCTGAATACTCCTAACTAAGGCCTCAGGGTAAAAAATAAGGCACTAACCAATGAAGCTTTAGGATTACATCCTTGTATTATCTGGAACTTTAACTTAAAAGCTACCCCATGAGCTTAATATTCTTGTTCAGCAAGCACAAGTTGGATTTTTTTAAATGCAGGTTCAAAACTAACAGAAACATTATCCTTTAGATCTCAAAAGGAATTTGCTTTGTTAAATCTTGGTCATGGGGCACCATATATGGTGGCTACAACATATATATATATATATATATGGCCACAATATGCACATATAAGTATACACTATGAGCAGAAGAGTTATATCCATATCAGAAATATCTGAAGGTACAAGAAACAACTGTGTTGTCTGTGGCTTTTTTTTATCCAAAGGATAAAGATTTTGATTAACAGAAGTGGATGCAGGGCATTTTTTTCCCCACTCTGTTACCAGTTTGTTGGTCTTTAATAAGTGCATACTGCCAGGCATAAAATCTACTCGATCCATGCCATTAGTATCTGTCTTGGGCTATAAGTTGTAACGCTCAATTTTTCAAGTCTGCTCCTTTACTGTTTTAAAAGAGTATTACCAACACACATTTGCATACGAAGACATTACATGGTTCTGTGTTTTTGTTTATGAAGCCTGTGAATTTTGAATGTCTCATTTATAAACTAAAAATCAATCCTTGTGAAAAAGAAAGTATCCTCCTGGCAAACGTGCTGGGAAAAAAGTAGGAGATAGATTAAATTTCCTGATCTTTGTAATATTATTTCGCTGCAGGCCACAAGGAATTTTGTGAGATAATGCCTTGTAAAAGGATTCCAGCTAACATCTGAGGGAAAAAAATGTGTTGAAACACTGAAATTTCTGCACTGAGAAAAGAAGTTCACTTATGCATTCCAGCAAGACCTTGGACATTATAAATCAAAACAGAAATCGGATTTGACAGGATGGGAAAGCAAAGGGCTCATATTTGTTAGTGTAGCCAAATTGTTAAGGATCATATTTGCCTATTACAAAGGCAAATGCAAAGCTTGCACCTAGAACTAAGTAACTCCATGCAGCAGTGCAGGCAGAGGGCCAAGTGTCTGTCAAGCAGCTTTAGGGCAGAACTTGTAACTCCTGGCAGACAGACTGAAGACAATTCAGCATCATGATGCTTGCAGTATTGAAAGCTAACAGCTTACTGGCCTAAATTGGCAAGAGCAGAGCAATCAGATGAAGGGAAGTGATTATACTCCTCTATCTGGCACTCACAAAGCTACACCTGGACTGCTGTGTCCAATTTTGAAACCCTCAAGACAGACGACAAACTGGAGAGAAACCAGCAGGGGCCCTACCAAAATACCTAGGAGGCTGGACTACTACATACATGAGGAATATCGGGAAGCAAAGTTTGTTCAGCATGGAAAAGGAAGGATCTACTTGCTGTCTTACACTACCTAATGCATTGGTACAGAGAAAACAGATCCAGACTCTGGGTAGTGTACAACAAAAGGATGAGATGCAACATTCACTGACAAAGTTAAGAGCAAGTATAAGGTGTGCGTGTGTGATAAAATAGCACATCGAGTGCAGATGAACACTGGAATAGGTTTCCCGGTGGGGCTGTGGATTCTTCATCCTTGGTGATATTCAAAATTTGAGTGGGTGAAGTTCTGAGCAACCCAAAAGAATTATGAAATTTGAAGTATACCATAAAAACATCACAGCTAGAAACAGAGGTGAACAACAGCAAAAGATAATCCAAACCTGGCTAATGTTCTGACAGCTCTGGAAGATTTAGCATGGTTAACTTTACAGCCCAACTAAAACTGTTGCTGCTGAGGAAAACAAACCAACCTCATCCTTTGCCTACTCTTTTCCTTCTGGATTATTTGCTGCCTGACAGGAATAATAAGGCTAACACACAGAAAGCAAATTTTCAGAAAAGAAGTTTGTGATTGCCATTCTGATTTCAAAAGGCTACTGAGGACTGACTGCTCTAAGAGAGAGTATCACAGAAAGAAGGAAGAACTTAGAAAATATACTTCCGCTGAAAACCAAAATAGCAACTTAAACACCGTCTTGACAAAGACGCTACTCACCCTGCCAAAGAAGAAACAAAGCATGTAAACTGCTACCTCAATTGCTAGAGATGGATTACAGCCACCTTGGATTGTTACCTGAGCAACAGCAAACACCTTGTCCCATGGAAAAAAAGATGGTTCCTGAAGCAATCCAATCTGAATGTGAAACTCCAGCCTTACTCTTCAGGTAAGCTGAACAGTTCAGTGAAATGATTCTTGCTACAGTCCACTGAACGACAGCTTTCTTCTGTAAGCCTTCCAGCCCTAAATTCCTTTCAGTAGCATAAAGAAACCCATACACAGAATTCTTTTGAGTTACACTGAGAAACAGGATCAGAGCTGAACATGGGAAAACCAAGAAATAATCTTAGCAGTATAACCAACTTTGGTACTTAAATCAGAAAATCTCAGGTTTTACTTTCAATGCAGAGGTAAGATACTTTCACATCACTCCTATTTTATAGGTCATAAGCCTCTTTCATCACTTTCAGAAAGCAAGCAGTACAGTAAAAGATACAAGTATATATACATGTTCAAAATATATACAATACAGAGGAATAAAAACAGGCTTGCAAGCAATTGGCTGATATTTAGGAGAGTGTGCTTATTTAAAAAAGTGTTCCTATAAAACATCACTAATGTTTATCTAAATGTGCTATAAAAATGGCTTCAACAATTATTTGTTTCTTTTTATAAGATTTTAATTAAACATCTTAGGTATACCTTCCAGAATGTATTACTACATACTCTGAAGCTTGCTTCTCAAATACCTTCCTGTAGGTGATTTGTAAAAGCAACAACCATACACTGACTTCAGCAATGTCTTGTTTTGCTTTTGTTTTACTGGTAAAGGTTCTCCTGGTTTCTCTTTACTCCCTACACACAGGAACATAGAAAGCACAACTGATAACCGTTCTATTTCTATTAAACATTTAAATAACTGTTTAAAAATATATACATATATATTACTTATATACATATTAGTACATGTATACATATATATGTATATATTACATGTATATACATTATTGTGTATACAATCCTTGCAAAACACCTCTCCCCATTTGCTGAGAGAAAGAAAAAAAAACCCATTCTTCACACATACCTAGTAAAGATTTGTCAGACTTGTAGCTAAAGCCTCTGAACACTCTACCTGTAAAAAGCAAGCACTACGCCAAAACACCTCTATGGACTCTGCTGCTCACGGGCTGTGCACTCTTACTCTGTAATTACTTATTCTAAGCACCACAGCAATACAAAGACTGCCCGCCTGTAATTTCGGCCTGACACAAACAGCACTGAAAACAGCCTCAAGAAACATCTGCACATTCTGGTTTGAAAAAACCAAGAAAGTTGGTCAAAACTGTGTTAGGCCATTGAGACAAACTGGAATCATCGTAGTCCATCAGCACATAGCATTCCCTTGGGTCTGTACATTAAAAAGTGCTTAAGTACAGCACCAGCGATGCATTTTCCAGCAGATGTTTCCATTTCCTCAAGACCAATCTCCATCCAACATTTCCTTTTATTCTTTACATTTAATTCGGGATTGTGCCCCTTTTTACTGCAAGATAAACTCTCACCGTATACAGAATTATTAACTCTCTGTAAGCTTTTCTGTAGATATCCCAGCGTGTAATTGCTTTGTTTTAGGCAGCATAATATCTTTAAGATTTTACTTTAAAGCTTAATTTTACAATAGGAAACTGAAACATAAAAGGGCAAGGTCAAAACTTTTCAATGTCTCTATCAATTTTAAGAGGTCTCCTTGAGGTGCGTACTGTTTCAAAGTCAAGTGGACTGAACATATTTGCCACAGTAAAGAACAACATTCTCTTAATGGTTACCTGAAGAGCTGAATTTTGTGTTTTGCTTGGCTCCATGCAAAAGCTTTAATAGACATGCTTCCTTAGATAAGAAAAAAAAAAAGTATTCCTTTTAATTTGGAACTGTTTAAATCTGGAAAACAAGAGATGGCTTTCTCATGTAAACAAATCAAAGCAAAATGAACAGGGAACCTTTTATACATTTAATACTTCTATACAGCATTACGCAGCATAAATTTCAATAATTTCCCACATTTGAGCCTATCTTTATTTCCACAACTTCCTATAGAGGCCAACTCGCAAGTCTTGCTTTCATTAAACATCAGAAGTTAGTATGAGGAATACACCACTTGCTAAGAAGAAACGTGAATAAAAGAAGAACTTGTATCTTAAAGGAAAACAAGCATTGCTCCGCTTACCTGGAGGGACTGGAACACCTATTTTTTCCGTTTCCTATAAAGCAAAAAGAAGAAAGGTGAAGCAAAAGTTGTGTAATTAATACTTGACCATTAAAGTGCCCTGACTGTATTTGTGCAATGCCATAGAATTTAGCACGCCTAAAAAATAAAACTGAACAATTAAGACAATGGAGGAGAAAAAGCTTGAAAAATGCAAACATTCCTTCTTCTAAAGGAAGGGTGATCACAAGAAAGCAGCTCAGCAGATCCTGCAACAAAACTGTAAGCCATAGCCCAGAATATTTAAAGGCTGTAAACTTCAAAACTAGCAAACAGGAAAACGAGAGCTCCTTCTTCACACCTCACTGCTTAATAGAGTGGTTGTGCCATTTCCTAGAAGACACATGATCTGTTTCAGAGAGTTCTGGGGAAGACTGAGGAACAACATAATGCCTGCACCATAACGCTCCGATTTTGTCTTTAAAGAAGTCAAATGCTGGGCACTTTTTGTTGATGTTATTGGACAACTGCTCGTAACTGATGTCTCAAGTTAATTCCTCAGTTTGTCTAAGATTCTAGAAATAAAGGGGAGAGCATCTGGACAAGAGAAAAAGAGATGCGAGAAGTGAGCATGACCGACTTAATTTCAAATGAGAAGAAAAGAGGCAGCTGGACAGAGTCACACGTACAGAAACAAAGCAATTCCGTTACTTGAGCCTTGCTGAAGGAGCAGGCTTTTCCCACATGAAGGTACATTTCTGGTAAACGGAGAGCACTAATGGAATAAAGGAAGGTCCTTAGGCCTAACACTTCCTGTTGGCTGAATTTGAGAGCTCCTAAGTTAGCCCCCAGCTTAAGTGTTTTTCAGAGGCGCCTTGATCTTTCTTTGACTTACTGAAAATTCATGCTGTGTGAACACAGCTCTTGCAGAGAAGTGATGAATCTCAGAGAAGAAATACACAGAGGTTAATATTCCACCGATCTTTTCACAACTTGCTTAGAGAGATAATAGGACTTAACTTCCCCTGCTCATTTATCCAGACTCAACCTAACAAACATTAGAAATCCAATCTCCTTTTAACTTTTTTTCAGATTGCATCCACGAAGTATAAAATTGAATATAATAATCATTTAATTAAAAAAAATCTTTAAAAATATCATTAATATCCCACCACAGGACTCCCACCGCTCATTAAAACAGAACGGTCTTTTCCTTTCCTGTAAGCAAGGACATAAACAACCACTGGCATTTACCTAGAAAGGGAAACACAGCAGTGCTTGAAACACCTTAGTGAAGGGAGGCTCCTGTCTGAACTCAAGCTGATGGAAATGTTCTCAGGCTGAACTGAACCTGATGCAGAACAAAGCTGGAGATACTATGGCATAAACTTGAAAGAAAAATTGCACAGTTTTTAAAGATGGACTCATTCCTATCACCAACCATATCCAACAGCTACCCAGAGAGCGCATTCATTTGAAACAAAAGTGGCTACGTTTTGCAGGACAGCGATAACTTGAAATCTGTTCATTATTCCAAAAGAGAAGTTAATAGTATTGAATCACGTCTGCCCATTCAAAAACAGGTAATGCATTATTTTCACAGAGAAATTCACAACTGCTTTAAGAAGCCATCAAACAAGTTGAGATTAGAAATAACACAAACTTTTAAAGCTGGTAAAGCTCATCAGAGATATAAATGCGCATTTGTAAGTTAAAACTAATTAATAGTGGAAGGAAAGAAAAGAACAACTGATGACAGAAAGAAAATTTTAGACAGTAAATACACCCCAAAATAATAAATTTAGATAATACATAAACCCAAAATTTAAATAAACAAGATTCAAGAGAATACCGTATTTCAGGCTGCACAACACTTGGTCACAAAACAGAATTTGCGTGAAAACAAAAACTATTTCTACAATCATGAATGATCAGATTTAAGACCTGAAAGCATCTTATGTTAGACACTGCACAGTCTAGAAGTTTCTGGAAAAAGACATACCAAACATTTCCACCTTTCTAGAATTAAACTCAGGAGAGAAATATCAACTGCGCTGTGAAGAACAAACACCAAAGGCTCGACTAGTGGATTGAGTATCAGCGTGCAATATCAATATTACAAGAGACTCATAATGGGTTTTTAAAAAAGCTGCTTCACTCCATGCACACATTAAAGGGTGTTTAAAAATTGTTATTTCACGTTTCTTTTGATGCACTGTATAACAAGCAGTCCCTGACAAAGCGATTGTTTTTTAATAAGACAACTTTCCAGTTTTGATTCTGGGACGCAGAATTATAAACACTAAGCAGATACAAGTGAATGCCTAACTTGACTAGAGTTTGTCCCTCTGAAATTAGATCTGCAACTGGATGTCCATTAATCAACGGTAACTTCTATTTCAGCTGATGGCTGAAGAAATCACTTTGAGAACACTTATGGACATCTAACTTAGTAACTAACATAGACCCAGCAGTATTGTGACCTTAACTTTAGGAACATTTGTTTTTATTAACTCCATCTGTCTTTACACTCACCAAGACCTTGGGACATGACATTCACTGCCATGAGTAGAATATGACAAGAAGAAAACAAAAATGCTATTATAAAAGGCAGAAAAGAAAATACACTTCAGCCATACTCAGGGTCACTATTTAGAAAGCAGCAGATAACTCGGAGTTTTCAGCTTCATTAGAATTTCTCATTCTAGCGCAATGAAACAGGTGACAGTATCACTATTTGAAGAAAAACATCTCTGGCAGAAAGCAACGTAATGAAAAGCAAACAGGCGACACAGAGTGCATGGGAGACATGGAAACACAGCAATGGATCCCACTCCTTGAACAGGGATGCAAAAACACTGTAGAATGAACAAGACTGCAGAGGCAACATGGCAGCACACACATACCCTAACTCCAAACATCAAGATGCCCTGTGGCATAAAACATTTGTGCCGAAAATATCACAGAGCCATTATTGCTTGAGGGCCTGTAACGTGTTTTTTCACGTGAAAGCTTCAGAGACCTTTCATTTAGGCGACTCGAGATGCACAACACACAGTAACAGGCAAAGCCAACGGGGCAGCTGGTCCAGAAGGTCCACGGCCATGGCCAAATCCCAGGCAGGCCAACACCTCCCTCTGGTGCAGAAAAGCTGTGCTCACCCTCTCTCTCCAGACCCCACATACACTGTGCTGTGCCCCATCACGGCACCTCCGCACCAGCACCGGTGCCAAACCAATATCTCCCTTGAGCGCAGAAGATGGATGCAGGGAGAGGCCTCCTTGGAATCGAGCTGAGGCGGAAAAGCCGGGCCTGGCTCTCCCGCCAACACCTCCCTCTGGTGCAGAAAAGCTGTGCTCACCCTCTCTCTCCAGACCCCACATACACTGTGCTGTGCCCCATCACGGCACCTCCGCACCAGCACCGGTGCCAAACCAATATCTCCCTTGAGCGCAGAAGATGGATGCAGGGAGAGGCCTCCTTGGAATCGAGCTGAGGCGGAAAAGCCGGGCCTAGCTCTCCCTTCCTTCCCTCTGCCTTTCCCCCCCCACCTCCGCCGCGGGCCAGGCCCGGGGCAAGTACCGAGGCAGGCACCAGGGATGCCCCAGAGGCACAGCCCGCTTCCGGATGCGGGGCGCTGCAGCCCTTCACTCACTCGTCTTCCCGCCC
>NW_010165719.1:336-1469 GCF_000695765.1 Mesitornis unicolor | reverse complement strand
CTCTGAGTTAGGTGCTAGAATGCTGCCCCATATGCCGCACATGCTGTATTATTCCATACTTGTTGCTTGTGCCTATTTTCTGTATGTTCTTTATGGGTGATGGGTGAGAGCTCTGCTTTTTCTCTGCTGTCTGACAATGATTTATGCTGTGATAATGTGGGCAGCAACTTTACCAGGCTGTATCGGGAGTTACATAGTAAATTTTGTTAGCAATTATACTTCCGGTTCCGTGGCAGCAAATTTTATTTCCGTGGAAAAGGATACCTCTGCTTTCCATGCAAAGCCGTTTCCAATTCCACGAGTTTTAGAGAAGTTTGAATATGGTCGTTACTATCCAAATATTATGTCTTTCATATTCAATTTTTTAATGATTGTCCTGAATGTGCCATGTCAGATTAAATACTGACGATTGGGTAGGAGTTCTGTAAGCGTGGCTATACAAACTCGGTGAACTTTTAGGAGACGTAGTGCAGTTACGCAGACGCCGTGGGCTATCACAATAAGCTCCGGTGACACTCCACCTCTCCCTGCGAGCTCTGTCGTTACTCCACCTAGCACTGCGAGCACTGCAGCTACTCTACCTCTCACTGAGAGCTCTGCAGTTACTCCACCTCTCACTGCAAGCTCTGCCGTTACTCTACCTCCTACAAAGAACGTTGCCATTAGTCCACCTCCTACAAAAAGAGACATTGTTACATCAACAGGTGCTGTGTGCTCTTGTGGCCACTCCAGCTCAATCTGTAAATACACAAGTATCTCCTGTGACCAGGAGACCAACCAGCGAAAGATGAGGATGATGCAGAACAGGCTACTTCTCATACAGGGGGAAAAGCCCAACAAAAGACAGATCGCCCAGTGAAAGATGAGTCAGAAGAAGAGGATAATGGACAGGGTCCTTGTGAAGCAGGGACAGCACCGAGTGTTGCCCAAAGGGTGCCTCCTCAACCCTTATCCCACAGAGATCTGCGAAATGTGAGAAAGGACTTCAGCCGTTTTGAAAAAGAGTCACTTATCACCCGGTTGCTCCATTGCTGGGATAATGGTACTGATACCATAAAGCTGAATGGTAACCAAGCTAAGCAGTTGGGATCCCTGTCCAGGAATGCAGGCATTGATGAGGCTATTCGGGACCG
>NW_010165719.1:0-226 GCF_000695765.1 Mesitornis unicolor | reverse complement strand
CGGTATTAAATACCTGAGAGAATTAGCTGTGAAAGAAGTGATCTACAGGAGGGTGACTGTAAACCCTGATGAAATGCAATGCACTCGACCTATGCTACGGAAATTTGTGCAAAGTGCGCCATCAGTGTATGCCCACACATTGTCAATATTGGTCTGGGTAGCAGATAGCAGGCCACTAACGGTGAAAAACGTGACTAACCAAATACGTCGGTATAGAGACAGTGTT
>NW_010165718.1:27199-35742 GCF_000695765.1 Mesitornis unicolor | reverse complement strand
AACCGAGCGATTCTGTGATTCTGTGAGTGGTGATGGGGTACTTGGTTACAGTAAGGTAATGCCTTTTAATGAAGAGGTTGCCACTGTTTCCATGATAAACAGGCTGGTTAAACTGTAGTATTGTTGGCTGTAATAGGGTCCATATGCAGACTAGATAGGCTTGTAGCAGTGTCTTATTCCTGATTGCAATCTTCCCCTACAGTCCCTTTCCTTGTACACAGCTAGGTGACATCTTTGAGATATGAAAGGGCTGTATAGTCCCTGAGAATGACTGCACCCTGAGCAGATGCTGCCTTGTTTGACAAATTGGTCTGGCCTGCAGGTTGTATCTGGTTTCCTGCATGCTTCTGAAGAGGATTGGCAGTTGTAGGCTGTGTAGTTGGTAGAAATCTGTTCGCACTCTCAGTCTTTCCTATGGCATCCTTGGAGTACACAAGAACTGAACTGTGCTGTGTGGGACTTCAGAAGGTATCGACTGTGGTACGCCTATGTAGTATGATTTCTCTGAAGTCTTCTCAGGACCATTTCAGGAGCATTTCTCAGGACCAGTGGGCCTTACGTATTTGTGGTAAATCCTGTTGAGAAACTGAGGGGACTGTGACTGTCTAAAGCAAAGTGGCCTGTTTACCCAGACCGCCCGAGGACCACAAATATAAGCAGTTGAGAAAAAACGTGCCTAGCACGATGTGTGTGCTGTTAGACTGAAAACTCCCAGGAGAATGTGACCCTTGAGAATGAACTGTATTGTTTGAGGAGAGGTTGCATTTGATGAAGTCTCATTATGTGCATTCTCGCCCTAGCTCCTGTTGTTGGAGTGGTCTAGGTAGTAGGTCATATTTAGCAAACACGCCACTTGTTCAAGAAGTACTGTGAATCTTTATCCCTCTTTACAGGTTTGCAACAGTCAGGTATGACCAGACATCCAAGAACATTAAAAACCAGTTCATGCATCTGACCAACTACAGTGTCAACAAGAAGAGCGGAGATTATGTCAGGTACTTGGCTGGAAAATGGCACTTGGTCTCCAGAGGCAGAGTCGGCTTACCTAAGTTGTACTAAGGCTGGTGCAAGTCCATAGAGGTAGGCCAGAGGTGTCAACTTGCTTCTTTCATTTATTTTCAGCTGTGATGATCCTGAAGTAGAGGATTATGGAAACAAGTGGAGCATGAGTGCAATGCTGAGGTACTTAAAACAAGAGGGGAGAGACACCGCAGGTCAGTACAGATCTTGTTCTTTTATTCCTCTGCTGGATCTTCATCTCACTAGTGCGAATCCTAAGAAGCCAGGGAAGAGCCCCAGTGAGTCCCATTTAGCACCAGAGCAGGGTGGAGGGAAGCGTTGTTCCTTACAGCTTACTTGCTAGAGCTGTGCATTTATTCTCTATCCCCAAAGATGAGTCCTATCCCCAGAGATGAGCCCTACCCCTTCCTTTTGCAAATAATATTCTGAGACTTTCTCAGGGTGTGTTTCTTAATATTTTACCTACATTTCCCATTTCTTAAGGTCATTCTATTCCTTCTAAAAGCTTCCCTCCCTCTACTGCTCCCATGGCCTGTTCAGTCTGATGAGTGACCAACCTCTGGAGAACTGTGCCAGTTTGAATGACTCTTGGATGTGGTGTCATCTTTCCATGGCTCAGGTTTTTGCTGGGTGTTTTCATTTCAGTCTGTGTTTCATATAAAATAGCTCCCTCTTCCACACCTTTGCCAGGTCTGCTGGGAGTAAATGCATCTACAGAGCAGAATCCAGGTATATCCTTTAAGGGATAAATTACCTGTGATACTGAGGCATCAGTAACACTACTGATAGCAGCTATGCCCATATTGCAAATGCTGCCAGGGAACACTTAGATGTTGGAGGAAGGGGTTTGAATCTGGCTTTCAGATGGAAGTAGACTTTTCCCCTATCATATGTGTGCATGGCTGTCCAACACTTGCACCATGTTTTCAGTTAGCTGTGTACACACAGTTATTTGTATTGACACATTTCCACACCTCACCCCAACCTAAAGTATAAAACCTGCACTCAATAATTAAGTAATCTGCTAAGCAATGCAAGCAGGTTTCTCTAACTATCCATTACAAGGCTTCTTGCACCTTTCTCTGATGCATCTGGTTCTGGTCATAGGGAGGCAGAATGCTGGCTGAAAACTGCTGGCCTTGGCTGGGCTGGCAACGTTTTTGTGCTCCGGGATGTTTATGTGCACTTCAGACATTCCCATGCTGTGTTGCTTCCACTTTGTCGTCTTCTGGCACAGAAGTTCACATCTGAATTTGCTTGCGTGCTCCTCTGTAATTGTTCAGGTCCATGCATGTCGTCATCTGAACATGAGAAGTAGTAATTGTAGGCCTAAGTCGAACTCTTGCCGGGTGGTTTGTACTAGCTGTTCTTTGGGACAGGGGTTAGCAACTGTCTGTGTGCGTTTGCTGGAGGTCTTGTGTGTTTTCTTGTGCTCCCTTTGAGGGGTGGCAAAGGCTGCCCTATCATCCCTACTAACTTTGCAGACCAGGACTCCATTCCTAGTTCATTCTCTTCTCCTCTCACTGCTCTGTTGTTTGTCCTTGATAACAGAAACTAAGTGTGGTGTTCCTTCTATTGCATGACTCATCCCGAGCCCAGGTAAAATCCAGGTCTACATCTACCATGTGTCTTCTCTTGCCATTTGCTCCCTCTGTCAGCTCAGATTCCTGCTCTTGAGCTCTGTTCACAGGCTCATACAAGAGCTGGAGAGAGCTTCCTTACTGAAACTGCAGATTATCTGTAGGTCAGAAGGACTGGGAGCTGTCACTAGTCATATCATTTTGAAATGATTTGCGAATCATGATACCGGAACAGCTGCTTTAGAGGAAGGTGCAACATCACCGAACAGTTATCTCTTAAGAAACCACAAGAAAAGTTTTTGTATCTCAGTGGCTATGGTTTATTCTCTGTAGTTTAAGGGCTTATCTCACTAACCCACTCTTGTTTAATCCTTCCTAATGCTCTGAATGGGTGGTGATCAGACTCCAGCTGACTTGTGCTGATGTGCTTGCCACATGTTTCTGCTTTCTTGCACTATACATCCGCTCACTTTTATCATTCTCATTTGTATTTTTGCACTAGGATACTTACGCACCTATCTATATATTTATGCTTGCATGGTGGCTATGGTTTATTCTCTGTAGTTTAAGGGCTTATCTCACTAACCCACTCTTGTTTAATCCTTCCTAATGCTCTGAATGGGTGGTGATCAGACTCCAGCTGACTTGTGCTGATGTGCTTGCCACATGTTTCTGCTTTCTTGCACTATACATCCGCTCACTTTTATCATTCTCATTTGTATTTTTTGCACTAGGATACTTACGCACGTATCTATATATTTACGCTTGCATGGATTTCCAAACATTGTTGCTTTGTCATCCATAAGCTCTCACATGCTTTGATTCACAAAGGTATCTGTCCATGTCCATATTGTCATGTTTTTCTGGATATCGTGTGCTACTTCACAATCTACTTTTTCCCTTGTTTTTTTTTCCTCCTCCCCTCCTTCAGCACTGATGGCCAACGTGGAGGACCTGATTATCAAGACTGTAGTTTCTGCTGAGCTGGCCATTGCCACAGCTTGTAAAACTTTTCTTTCACATCGCGGCTGCTGCTTTGGTAAGGCACTGGGGGCATCTTTGTTGATTGGCTCTTGTGTACTGTTTGAAACTTGTGGCTTTCTGATGCTACAGAGAAACGTGCATTCCCTGTTGCAAGAAAGCCAGATACTGCTTTTTTTTTTTCCTCAGTGTAGGCCTCTGTGAGGGCAGGGGACATTGAATCCCAGTTGTCCCTGTGCCAGTATCGTTCATCAGAATCTCATGCTAGATGATGGGACTTGAAAGGGAGTTGGGCAAGTGCTGGAAAGTTGAAGTTACTGACCCACTAGTGCCCTTGCAAAGGATGGCTGTGGATGATTAAACATCACTTTAGAGCATTTAATGTTTTCTATTGGGCCATGTACCCAATGTAGTTTTGAATTATTGTCCTACATGCATCTGAGGACTAGGGAGGAATGTGTAGTGCAGTGCCTGGGGTGACAGTGGTGGTGATGCTTCTGTGTGAGAGTACCACATGGTGGCGTCAGAGCCTATCTGTGACAGAAGCTGGATGCAGTACTGTGTGCTGGCAGAGGGATTTGAGAACTCGCTGGCAGCAGATGCTGGGACAAGGTCCAGAAAGCAGCGGCTGGTACCACAGTGTGCCTTCTCTTGCTTTCCAGTGGCGGCTTCCCAACCTTCCCTAAAGAGGCCTCCTCCTGCTCTTAGCCACCTTTCACTCATGTGGATACACGCACAGAGATGGAGTCTTGGGACAGGGGAAATGGTTCTAGAATTAATCTCAGTCAGTGCTTAAACCAAAGACCAAGCTTGGCTTAAGCTGTCCTGTGTTTAGGTGTTGGGACTTCTATTTAAACTAGCTGTGACAGGTAAGTCCGTTTGTGTGGTCCTTGCATTGCATTTGGGTGTTGACAACTCTGCAGCTTTCAACACTAACATAAATGCTGCCATCTTAGATATTCAAGGATGATGAGACAGTCATGAATCAAGGAGGAGCCATGGCTGATATGTTGTTTAGTTATCTGCCAAACTAGCTACCTCTTTGGCCTTACTCCTCCTGACTGATTCTGATGCCTTTGTTCCAAGGTTGGAGAACCTTGACATACATGGGCATTTATGAGTTAGATAGCAGTTTTAGTGAGGTAGCAGTTTATCAGCTACTCAGGAATATCAACAACTGGATTAAATAAAAAGATATATATAAAAAAAAACTTTAACTGCCTCTTTTTTTGATTCTCCCTTTTCTTCCCTCAGTTGTGTTTCTAGATTCCTCTGAGCTCTGTATGTGGAAACTAATGTTCCTCATGTACTTTCTGCTGGGCCTGGCTCTGAGGTTATCCCACTTCCTGCTGCCTCCCCAGGGCTGCACTAACCACCCTCTCAGATGCTCCCCCACAAATAAACTGTTTTGTTCCATTTATTTCAGTGTAAACATAAATTAAGAGCTTCCCAGGAAAGAGAGCTTAAGTAGGAGCCATACTGCTTCCCTAGGGAGCCTGAGGCATTTCCAGAGCTCAGTACTTTCTGCCACCTTCCCCCACAATTAAGTGGTGGTCCTTGTCCCAAGGATTTGAACTTCCCTTGTCATGCTATATGGCTCATTCTTCATCTGTGTCTCTTGTTCTGATGCTCTTTGGTTTTGCCACTTTTAACCCTGTTGTAAAAAAGGCAGTTTTTCTAGCTGGAAATGTTCAGAATGGCAGAGTTCGTAGCTGTTGACATGGGGGAGAAAACTTGGAAATGAAGATTTTGAGGCAGTGTGCAGAGGCTCCCAAGAGCCTTTTTTTTCATTCTAGGCTGTGAACAATGAGACCGCATGTGTGTCCTGAGAAGCTTTTCAAATGATCAGTCTTTCTCAGACTTCAGAAACCTTTATCTGAGATTCAGATAACAGAGGTAGGCCCTTTTTTTTGAAAGCTTCTAGAGAAGTATGACTAACTCAATGTATATTCTACTCTAGTCTTTGTAATGCTGTTCTAGAGAAAGGGACTCCAGCACAGTTTCCACCTTCTTGCTAGAAATTAAATCACAATTACTTATTTGCTCGATGAGGTTGCCCACTTTATTTCTCTGACAGTTTAGCACTGCTGTGGTGCTTTATTCCTTTCCCAAGTAAGTATTTTTTTATGTAATATACTTGTCTTCTAGATATAAGAGAAGAGACTCTGTTCATGGCTGCTTCATGTTCTAAAATAAGACTGATGAGACAGTCTGTATGGTTCCAGGTACCCATGCTTGTCTAGAAGGTGGGAGTGGCAGGTCAGGATGATTTTTTTTTTTTTTAATGTCAGAGCAGAGTGCTGCTGACAATTGTGAAAATATTGTAGTGAGTCCCCTTTTGGCCATGTCATGTGAGCTGTTTACTGCATTCTGGTAATAATCAGTTCTGAGAGGACTTGGGATGCATGCTAGTTTTGTTCCTCTGAAGCATTCATGCGTTCTTTTAACAATGTGATCTCAAGCCTTTATTTTATTCTTTATGATTAGCTAATAATTTCTTCTGTAAAATTAAACTGCGAGTAAAAATTCATGTGGGATATGGGGAAGGCTGAGGTACTCAACAACTTTATTGCGTCAGTCTTCACTGGCAAGGGCTCTAGCCACACTGCCAAAGTCACAGAAGGCAAAGGCAGGGACTGAGAGATGGAAGATCAAGCCACTGTAAGAGAAGAGCAGGTTCAAGACCATCTAAAAAACCTGAAGGTGCCCAAGTCCATGGGACCTGATAAAATCCATTCACGGGTCCTGAGGGAACTGGCAGAAAAAGTTGGAAAACCACTTTTCATCGTATTTGAAAAGTCATGACACTTCAGTGGAGTTCCCACTGCCTGGAAAAGGGGAAACTAAACCCTCATTTTCAACAAGGGAAGAAAGGAAGACCCAGGGAACTACACGATAGTCAGTCTTACCTCTGTGCCTGGCAAGATCATGGAGCAGATCCTCCTGAAGGCTCTGCTAAGGTACTTGGAAAATGAGGAGGTGATCGATAGCAACCAATATGGCTCCACCATGGGCAAATTTGGCAGCCTATTACAATGGCATTACAGTATTGGTGGATAAGGGAAGAGCAACTGACATAATTTACTTGGACTTGTGCAAAGCATTTGACACTGTCCTGCACAGCATCCTGGCCTCTACATTGATGACACATGGATTCAATGAATGGGCCACTTGGTGGATAAGGAATTGGATGGATGATTGCATTCCAAGGGTTGCGGTCAATGGCTCGATGTCCGAGTGAAGATGAGTGACGAGTGGTGTTCCACAGGGTTTGATATTGGGACTGGTGCTGTTGAACACTTTTGGTGACGTGGACAGTAGCATTGAGTACACCCTCAGCAAGTTTGCTGACAACACCAAGGTATGCCATGTGGTTGACCCGTTGGAAGGAAGGGGTGCCATCTAGAGGGACCTTGAGAGGTGGGCCCATGCAAACTCTGTGAAGTTCAACAAGGCCAAGTGCAAGGTTCTTGGGTCGGGACAATCTCAAGCACAAATACAGGCTGGGCAGAGAATAAATTAAGAACAGCCCAGAGAAGAAAGGCTTGGGGATGCTGCCTGATGAGAAGCTCAACGTGAGCTCGCAATGTGCACTTGCAGCCCAGAAGACGAACTGCATCCTGGGCTGTATCGAAAGAAGCATGAGCAGCAGGTCAAGGAGGTGATTCTGTCCCTCTACTCTGCTCTCATGAGACCCCAACTGCGGTACTGCGTCCATTTCTGGAGTCCTCAACAAAAGAAGGTCATGGACCTGTTGGAGCAAGTCCAGAGGAGGGCCATGAAGATGGTCAGAGGGCTGGAGCACCTCCACTATGAGGACCGACAGAGAGAGTTAAGGTTATTCAGCCTGCAGAGGAAAAGGCTCTGGGGAGACCTTACAGCAGTCTTCCAGTTCCTGAAGGGCAAGTAGTGATAGAATGAGGGG
This sequence comes from Mesitornis unicolor, assembly GCF_000695765.1. Classification (NCBI taxonomy): domain Eukaryota; kingdom Metazoa; phylum Chordata; class Aves; order Mesitornithiformes; family Mesitornithidae; genus Mesitornis; species Mesitornis unicolor. The sequence goes on along the minus strand of NW_010165718.1, from coordinate 28,236 downwards.
TAATGGCTTTAAACTGGAAGGGAGTAGATTTAGACTGGATATTAGGAAGAAATTCTTCACTCTGAGGGTGGTGAGGCACTGGCACAGGTTGCCCCAGGAAGCTGTGGATGCCCCCTCCCCCCTCCCTGGAAGTGTTCAAGGCCAGGTTGGACAGGGCTTGGGGCAACCTGGTCTGGTGGAGGTGTCCCTGCCCATGGCAGGGGTTGGACTGGGTGAGCTTTGAGGTCCCTACCAGCCCAAACCATTCTGTGATTCTATAAAATTCTCTTGACTGGTAGCTCCAGAAGAGGATGTGCTGTAGGACTCTGAACCACTGCATTGTCTTAACCTGGTCACCAGCTGAGTTTTTGGTTACATCTGGAGCCTTTTTTAAGAGAAACTGCATTTTGCACTGATATTGAGGCACACGACATCTCAGTGGGAGCAGGAGGTACGATAGGGATACATGTGTGCAAGCCTATTAAAGACTGCATTGTTCTTCCTTCTGGAGTAAGCACTTCTGGGTAGGCTGGAAAACTGAGTGAGGCCTGCTTTCAGACAGTCTGAAAAATATCTCTGCAGGATGGTTTAGTAGCAGATGAAATGAAGGCAACTGGGTGCAGCATGTTTTTTGGCCAGCATCCAGCATAGCGCTATTTTCTGTACTCACTGAAACACGAGCCTGAAGAAGCAATGGATTGAAGTCCCCTGTTTCATTCACAGCTTTAGTCAACCCAGGGGTGACACTGTTGAGCTTTTCTGCAATCAAGAAGGCAGGGCAGGATGGGATAATAGATATATTTGTTGATCCTACCAAAGCAATGAGTTTTTTACTTAGCTGCTTCTGTGTCCTAAGGCTGAATTGGTCAGGCTTATGCTTCTAATCACCCCTACATTAAGACAGTATAGAGCAAACAATAAACTACTGTACTGCTTGAGTGGTGCTGACATGGAGCTAAATGCTTAAAAAATCTTCATTTGTATCTAATCACAAGTTCTTAACCATCTACCTTACTGTTCTTTACGAGCATTTAATTTTCTTAGTGGTAGCAGTTGAC
>NW_010165718.1:0-27168 GCF_000695765.1 Mesitornis unicolor | reverse complement strand
AGCAGGAATGGGAGCCTTCTGTAGTATTGAGCAGTGCTGGCCTGCCCCATAATGAATTTTTCAGGACACTAAATGAGATTCTGAAGGGATTTCTGTGCAGACTTGCTTGACATGAGTATAGGTGAGTCCCTGCTTAGAGACTTAGGTCAGCCATACATATATCATACACACATCCTGTATCTTTTTCTGGTTTGATAGATGACATGTCAAGGAAAAGCAGAACAGGTATTCCTTAAACATACCTTTTTTTTTCTTATTTTTTTTTTTCAAAGCTGAATCCATTCTATTTTTATACCCTTACTGTCAGTCTTTGCTTTAAAGCCAGTATGTAAAGATGTCATTTTGAATCTGAAAAAGGTTGTCCTTAGAGTCCTCTGGCTACCAGATTCAGGAGACCTGTACCTTTGTGGACAGGTCTTTTGATGATACAATGTGCCAAGGTAGGTTTTGTAATATAAATGTATCTTTATATTTAAAGCATAGAATTTAAGAAAACTGTCAGCTGAGGCTGAAGAGTAAAACGGGCTCAAGGGATAGATTTTCTAGCTATAACTCCTGTAGGAGTAGGGGTCTATACCTGCACTGTTTTCACTTCATAGCTCTAAATGGTACCTAACTGATCCTTGATGATTTAGCACCCAGAGCTTGGCTGAAAGAGCTGGGATCTCTGTTGCTGCAGAAGCTTTCCAGTTTCTTTAGGAAGCTGTTCTCAGCTTGGTAGCACCAGTTTTCTTTCTCAGGATGCTGGGGTGGACATAGGAAAAATTAATTCTACCAAAAACAGCCATAGAGAAATGACCAGCATTGTTAATTTATCATCAGTGGACTTGTGTTATCAAAGTCTGAATCAGTCCTGGTTTCTCATTTCATCATCTGCCTTTGGTTCTTGTAGTGACATTAAGGTCTTTAGCAGATAAATTAGAGCATGGAAGTGAGGAACACCAGGTTATTCTTGTCTTCTAGTTTGTCTGGGACTAAGGTTGTTGCATTTTAGGGGCTTGAAATCAGAAGAACTTGGGCTAATGAAGTCAGAAAATATTCTCTCTCTCCTTCAGCTCATGTACCCCTGTATGAATGGACTCAGCTGGCTTTTATTTTGATCTACTTACCACTACATTTTCTTAATTTGGCCACCTAAATCTGTTGAAGAACAAATAGCAACAGATCTACTCTTCTGTTCCTCAGTGACATAAGGGAAGTTAAGTGATGTCCAAAGGTGGTTATTGGGATGTTAACCTCTTTGCTCACTATGATCTCACATGCTGGATTGAAGAACTTTCTCCATCAAGGGTGACTGATAATTTATTTACCCTGTAATATTTGGATTATAAAGGCAACCTAATTTGCACCAAGACTCCTGTTCTTAGATGTTAGCCTCGAAGACAGCCTTATTAGCTTTTTCTGACTTCAGAGTAGAAGGATGATTCTGAGTCTGATTTTGGTATAGGTCATGAGCCCAACTGTAATCTTCTCGTCACCAAAGAAAGTAGTGGTTTATGTAGGAGGACAACCGAGATGGTGAAAGGTCTGGAGGGCAAGACTTACGAGGAGCAGCAGAGGTCACTTGGCTTGTTCAGCTTGGAGAAGAGAAGACTGAGGAGTGACTTCATCACAGTCTACAACTTCCTCAAGGGGGACAGTGGAGGGGGTTCTGATCTCCTCTCTCTGGTGACACAAGAAGATGGAGCAAAGCTGTGTCAAGAGAAGTTCATATAGGACATCAGGAAAAGGCTCTTCACTGAGAGGGCGGTCGGTCACTGGAACAGGTTTCTTCAGGTCAAGAGTTCAAGAGCAACTGGATGATGCTTTTAGTTATATGATTTAGTTTTGGGCAGTCCTGCGAGGCACAGGGATTTGGACTTGATTCTTATGGGTCCCTTCTTACTTGAGCTATTCTGTGATTCTATGTTGGCACCTTGAAATTACTCCACTTCTGAAGACTTTTATTAGAAATGTGACTAAGGGTTCTTCAGACTTGAGTAGAAGGAAAAAAAAGTTAAGAAGTTGTCTTATAAGTGATGGACTTTCTGTGGTTACATGGAGTGGAGAAAGTGCCTCTAAGTGAGGTAATTACACATTTAGCCAAGCTAGTATGGCAAACTGGCAGGTGCAGGCTGTGTCTTGTGAAGTAGACAAGAACACCAACATTTGGAATAATTCTGTCCCCTCTTGTTGGGTCCTTTCCTATAATAACACTGAGAGATAAAGCCTTTCTCTGTTAAGATAAAGGTATCTAAAGAAGAGGGTTAAGCTGTATTATTTGAAGTGCAAAGCAAATTTCTACACAAGACTACATCACCAGTACTTTCTCCAAAGCCTTTGCTGTCCAGAGTAGAGACTTCCATTCTCTTACTTGGTATGACAGTGTGGCATTTTGCTTATCAAAGCCTAGACTGTTATGGTGGCCTTTTGTAGAGTAACAGCAATGGTTTAGGACCTGACGGTGATAGCCCCCAAGACACAGATTTGTTCATGTCCCCATAGCTGTTAAGATGTGTGCTCTACCAGAGTTGAAGCAGGTACTGCACCATCACTAGATAAAGTAATGGAGTTTGTTTACTATATACTACGTAGTCTCTGAAGCCTCAGTCTGGCAGTATGTTCAACGAAGCAGTCTGTCCATCACTGTCGTGTTGGAAGCTTTTCTCCCTTGCACTGACTGGTTGCTGCTTTGGAAGAAATTGTAGCACAGTTAACTCTTTGGGCTGAAGCTCCTTGATACACACAAGCACGGTCTGCACAGTACCTTTATATAAGGAAAAAGGGAAGACTTAAATTTCAGTGGCACGGGTGTAGTTCCTTGTATTAGGGATGTCTGTAAACATGCTCCTGCTTAAAATGAGACAGTTGGTTTTTATTGTGAAAGCTGAAGAGTTGCATACTATGCAGCTGTTTGGTTTTATTTTTTCTTCAGTGTATATGTGTCCTTTCATAGCCTTAAGTTGCCTCCATTCAGTTCAGAATATGTACTTGGAAGTAGAGCCTCTTCTTTTTCCCTAGTGACCAAGCTGAATACAAAGACCAGAATTACAGTGACCCTCTAGGAACTGAGCTTATTCATTTTATGCAAAATCGTGAAAACATTGTTTGTGCTACCAGGCTATGACTTGTGACTTAGTTTCTAGACTTACAGAGAATAGCAAATTCTTTGGGGATATTTTGTTATAAGGGTGTGCCAGTGCAGTCTTTGGCAGGATTATAAACCAAAGTTTGACTACATAGTGGTTTACCAGAACCAAAATGCTCGAGACCATGTATCTCTAGCCTTCCTCTTACTTTTAAATAATATTAGCAAAAATAATCACTGGCCGAACTGTTGCTGTTAGGATTTAGTCTGAAGCTGCCCCTTCTCCTGGGGTGACTGGCAATCTTGGTCAGCAGTGACTTCTCTGTGGGGGTTGGAGGGGAGAGGCAGGCTGTTCCTGCTGAGCCTTGGCAACAGCTGGGACCCCCGATATAATTCCAGTCTCTTTAGCAAACCGCAAAGGTGAAGCATGTTCGTGTGGATTGTGGAGGCAAGAGGAGGGGAGCAAGGGGAAGGCACTGTGGAAACTTGATATTTTAGCTTCTTCTAGTCTTCCCTTAATAACAATAGTGCTGCAAGGTGAGTTGTCATAAACCCACCATTGCCACAGTTACGTTGCATGTGTTTCTCTTTCAGTCATTCTGCTTTCTTTTCTCTCTGCAGAGGGAAATGGCAGTCTTGTTGGAGTTGGTAACTGCAGAGAATATACTTCTGATCTTGCTATGCTCACAGGAGTCTACATCTTTGTGCTGCCTGTGTATTTCTTTTTAAAAACGGTAGTGGAGTTTCACAGTAGAAAGGATGCTTCTTCTGTGTATAATCTAGATTGTGCGTTTTCCAAATGTGGAACAGGGCCAAGGAGATATTTCTAGGCTAGCTGAAACCTAAATTGTTTTCTGGTTGTGCCAGGCAGGCTTGAGAACCCCGTTGTGCTAAGCCCTATGTGGGAACCTGTGAGGCTTAATTCTGTTGCCAGAAAATGGATACTGCATAACTCCTAATGCCCTAAGGTAGCAGAGACATCTGTCTAGGGGTTGTAGCTATGATCTAGAGTACATGAGGCTTGGGGTATTATGGAGCAGCAGTGGAGTCTTCCTAGGAGACCTCAGTGGAATTGAGTCAGCAGGGATACCCCAGAGAGCTTACAGCTCTAATAAACAGGCAGACACAGGGACAAGGAGCGTAAAGCATCAGCAGCATGGTCAGGGGTAGCTGAGGTCAAGAGGTTTCCCATACATATTTGTAAAAGTGGACAGAGGAAGTGAGTAACTGGGTGGGAAGGAGGGAGGTTTAAAGAGCAAGTGGTTGGGAAGGGAGAAAAGTGTGGGAGAAGACAAAGAGGAGCCAAAATACTAGCAAAGGTCCTTTGAAGGGCAGAGGGAGGGAATGGCCAGCAGCAGCAGAAACAGCAGCTAGTCAAAACAAGGCGCTCTGCTTCCTGGCTGGGGCTGGGAGGTCGCAGACCAGCAGCTGCCACAGGCCCACTCATCGCTGGTCTGCCTCAAGCATGAGCTGCCTGTCCACTGGAGTTTGCTATGCCATTAGGAGTCACAGGTCTTCACCAAACCTGAGACTGTATTTTGAAATAATGTATTCAAATCATCAGGAGTTTCTCCTGGTTGAAATGCTTTGCTAGTATTTACAGTTATAATCCCCACCTCCTCCTTTTCCTTCTGCAGCCTTTCCCATCTGGAAAGCAAGAGAGCCAAACGTAGATTCAGCCTCATGTCTTTGGAGTGAACCAACTCCTTAACTCTCAGCTGTTTTGCTTCCCACTCAATGTCTGACTACACAGTCTAGAAAAATAAGCAGGCAATACTCACTCTGCTGCCATTTCCTCCCCTTTCAAGTCCCCCCCACAGCTCATCAACTTCCCATTATAAGCTACATGAGCTCTCACACAGCTGTCTGCATAGGACAGTCTTGTCAAGCAGTCCAGCTCCCTGGAGCCAGCATCAACGTCAGGCAGGCAACAAAAGACCAAGGCCAGAATTCAAGGAAAGCAGCATGGCAAAGAAATTCTCCTGCTTTCACTCCAGGCACTCGAGACCTGGTTAATTCCATGGAAATCCTTCTTTTCTGCCAATACCCTGTTATGCAGTGTTTTGAAAAAATGTGCAGAAGTTGCCCTAATGATCATTAACTGTGTTCCTTAATGCTGGAAGAGGAAATGGCATTAATGCCAACAGTCATCTTTGCGTAGCATCCTTCTTGGAACTCTTTCCAAACTAGAGAGAACGTGTGTATAGAGTGAAATAGTAAAATCAGTCTTGGAATGGGAAACTGGCTTCAATGTGACCTGTGTAGAGCAGAACACATGTAGCAGATGTAATATCTTATGAATGTTTTAGAAACTAAAGGAAAATCTATTTCTATAGTGGTTTGCTGTGAAGTGGCAGGCTGTCAATAAGAGAGAGTTATGGGAGGCTGTCCATGCAGATGGAGCTGCCGAGGAGAAGACTCTTGTCCTTCTGGATATTGCAGAAAAACATACAGGAATAATTGAAAAGAAGCTGATGCTTGAAAGAAGCACAATTTTACATAGCTAACTGGAGAAGTCAATATAGGAATTAAAAAGTGAAAAGGAGAATGAAGTTCTATTGTTTCCAGGATCCAGTGGGAGAAGTAGATTGGACCTGCTGTGCTCGTGTCAATTCTACTTGAAAAGTAGTAGAGTTCTGCATGAACTGCAGTTTGTGGACAGCAGAGGGTTTATTTTTCTGTATGATACTTTCCTAAGACTCATTTTCTGCTCCCCTGTTTCCCCCACAAATGGGATGTATTTCAGCTTGATTCTGAGGAAGTGGAATTTCCTACTTGTGGAATGTTATTATTTGTTCAGCCCTAGAGAGCTCACTGGATTTAACACAGATGATGTGGATAGAAATGACCCAATAGAGACTAAAGTTGGACCTTACCTGAATGTTTAATGCAGTAAGTTAAACTTACAGTGCCCACTGTGTTTTCAGAGCTGTATGGTTTTGATGTCCTTATTGATGACACTCTCAAGCCTTGGCTGTTGGAAGTGAACCTGTCCCCGTCACTGGCCTGGTAAGTGTTGCTCAGTTTAATGGGAGGCTGGGACTGTTGATGGAGATGGTGTCCTTGAAACCTGTGGTCCTAGGAGGGCACCATTTCATGATCCCTGCAGAGTATTTGTTCCACTGCTAAGAGCTGACAGAAAGGATAGTCCTTTGCTTTCCTTTTGCATAAACAAACTTACTGCAGCAATAGGTTTTGAAAGAACCCAATTGGGATTCCATTTTCTTTTAAACTATTTTTCCTCCACAGTCCATCATTGTTGTTAACACTTCATAATCTCCCGTCACAGATGAATTTTGAAACTCTCCCGACTATTGTGTGGGGTTTCAATCTGCTTGGCTGACTAGGAACTTTAAGATTTTGGAGTCCAAGCAGAGTTCAGGCATTATAATTAACTTGAGTATGCAGATGTAATCCTGGGCTCGAATTTTTCATCTAGTACTCTCTTTAGCTAAAATCTGAAGAGCAAGTGTTGTCTTGGCTCTTATGCTGGCCCTCATACACTAATGAAACTTGAGGATTTATTTTTGTAGATCTCCAACTTTGTGCGTTTTCTGGACTAATGCTGAACTTTACAGGAGCATAGATGCACAATACACGTGTGTAGTACTGAGAGTAATATTTCAGTTGTGATGGTATAAACAAACTTTAAGTTATATGTACCTGGAATAGCCATATCTGACCTTCCTCTTGATTTTTTTTCTTCCCTTTATCCTGCATAGATTTTTTTTTCTCACACACTGTTCATAACCCTAACTTCCACAGTATCCTTTACTACTTAAAACTCTTAACTCACATCTGCATCTTTTGCTTTGCTTTGTTATGATTGCCAATTTCTTTGTCCAAGCTGTTGGCATCTATTGCTGTGCTGTAGAACATGGCTCATTTCTCTGCACCAAAGGAATCAAACTTTACATGTCTGATCTGAACTGTATTTATTGGTTTTTCCACTGGATAAAATGATGGAAGCTTTCCATCTGTCTCCACTGTCTGATCTCTTCATATCTGTCACCTTCCCTAATCATTTGTTCTCATCCACTAGAACTAACCCATCTGATTTTATGATTTGATGTGCAAGCAGCATAGGTAATTGTGGTTTTTAAGAATTCTACGACAGCAGCCTCTATCTACTCCATGAAATGTAGCATAGATACATTAAAAGAAAATGTTTCAAGCCAAGCAGAGCTAAAGCAAGGCCATATGTTGCTGCATTAGAAGAGTAAAGCTGTGGAAATAGTTTAACATAGATTATTAATTAATAGAGTAATTAATAACTAAGATTATTAATAGATTTTGTGTTTACCTATGTGTGTGAAGATCACCTAGTTTTCTTTCCATGTTGATTATGTCTGTGTTTGAAACTATATTGGAAGAGGTCTTGGATATTGATGCATTCCTCTCATTTAATGCCACATAATTCCTTTTGTCCTCTGTTGCACGTGGGGATAGTGATGCACCTTTGGACCTGAAGATCAAAGCTAGCATGCTCTCAGATATGTTCACTCTTGTAGGTGAGTGTAACAAAAAGCTCCTTCAATTTCCCTCATTTAAAACCTGGAAAAGGTAGGTTTATGAGCTGCATGTTATTAGATAAGTATAATAGAGGAGAAAACTCTAGTTAAAGAGAGGAACTGCGTTTAGCACTGGGAAGTCATGTGTGGACATTTTAGCTGCAGAATTATCTGGCTGTTTGTGATGCTTAGGTGGTATTAAGAGTCCCTAGTTTGGTATTTGAAGACACTATTCTTTCTCTTTAGCAGGTGACTTCTGTTTAGCCCTCAGAATCAGTATTCATGCATTTTTTTTAGGTTGAATGTGTGAGTTCTGGTTAGGCTGTGTTAGCAGTGGAGTCATGACTGTGAAAGCTGCCTGACTTTCTAATGCACAGCACCTTTTAGGCATCCCTAGTACATCCTGATTCAGTTGCTTGATGCAACTTACCCCTAATACTAAAAGAGGCAGAATTGTCATCAGATAGCCTCTTCAGCTGGTTAAGAAACAGAGCCCATCTCTCTGCTATTCAGTGACCCATCTTACTGATTTAAATACTTGGTTTTGAAGCATGTTCTAGTTTTATTCCAAAAATGTAATGCAGTTTAGGATTAAACAAAGGAAGGTCCTTGGTCCTTGGGCAGGGACAAGAAGGTCATGTATAGTCTGAGATCATTAACAGGAATGCTAGGTTTATATTTCAGGGTTTGCCTGTCTTAAAGTTCTAATGTGGCTCCTGATGCCCACAGGCTTCGTGTGCCAGGATCCAAGCCAGCGGTCAAGCCGGGCCATTTACCATTCATCTGAGTCTGTCAAGAGAAGTCCATACCAGAAGCTGCAGGTAAGTGACTTCAACAAGCCAGAGCTGAGGAGAATACCAGGAAAATAATTCTCGTTGGATGTGGCTCACAGGTGAGAGAGCCAGTGAGTGAGGTTATCTGGATTTCTGGCATAACTACAGAAGGGACTCGGGGGATGCACCTGAGCTATGGGCTGTTCAGCGACATGTTTTGTTGTGGGCAACAAGCCTCCAGAACCACAGAGCTTTATGGGTGTCTCCAAGACCTCTTTCTAGGCAGAAAGAGCTTTTTGCATTTGAATTTTAAGGCTTCTTTCCCATTCACTCCTGGAATCTCTTGACTCTTTCCTGTGGATCCTTGGACTGAGACCTCATGCGGCTTGCTGTGACTGTCCCTTGCCTTTTCTGCTGAGATGGTGCTTTCTTTGCACTGTGATGCTGAAGGGCGATTGTTCTCGATCTCATTTTGGCTACAAGATGGATTCCATGAGTATTTGTGGAAATGGAGCACTCACAAAAGGCAGGGAGATCCTCTGTCTTTGGACAAAGGCATTTGTTCTCAGGCAAATAGACAGACTGTGTACCTGATACTCTGCAGCTATTGCTGAGATATGTAAATGAAATGGCTTCTGGAATTTCAGAATTTTTACTATTTTTTTACACCCCTTATTCTATGAACAATTCTACTCGACAGCATCTGATTCTCATTAATACACAGCTATTAAATGTTTTCCTCTGGGTAACCCTTATCTTACAAAAATATGAATTTGGGTCATGAGAGTTGAGTTCATTCATTCATTCTGCAGAGCTCTTTTCTGTGTGCTTTTGGAAATGGTGTGTATGTCCAGATGCATTCTGCACAGCTGAGCACATCTGAGATCAGGAGTAGTGCTGTGTTTGGAATGGGGACAGGATGCATTTGTGGACGATACGAGGAAGTTCTGAACTGAGATGACAGGAGCTGTTAGCTGTATCTCTGAACTTCAGTTATATCCTTTTGCTTTAGGGTACTGTCTTGGAGATCACAAAGTTTTTATTCTTTTTGTGTGTGTCTTGCAGCGTCCCGTGTCTGCGCAGTCACAAACAGCAAACACCAGATTGGTAAGTACCCTTCAGCTCCCTTCACCAACACGAGGAACACAATTTCAAATATTACTTTTTACAATACCTTCAGTGCAATTGGTCCCAAAACGTATTTTGCAGCTAAGTAGCCTGGTAGGGTGGGAAAGACAATGGGAAAAGAGGAGATGGATAGGCACTGGCCTATGGTTCTGTGTGGCAAGAGCGAAGGTTGGAAAAACATTTACATCAGTTCTAACAGCTTGAAAAAAAAGTAGGTGAGGTGTGCTGAGAGTCAAGGTCAGCTGGGTCAAAACCCTCAAAGTTTTTATGCCTACAGATATTTCTGAACTGTATTTTAAAGAAACTTGATACAGATGTTTAAAGATAAAGTTGTCACTCTGGGCATCAGATGATGAAGACAGCAGCAGCACAGGGTTCTGGGCTTGGTTGGCCATTGAAAAGGAAAGTGTGAAAATAAAGTAAGAGCTGCTGAAAGCAGCAGCAAATAGGAGAGTCACACCACAAGAGAGAGGAGGAGGACTTTGTCTTGTGTACTACTGGGTATGGAATAAGTGTAAATGAAAAGGATAGCACTGGTGAATCTCTTTTGACAGAGTTCAGGTGACACCACAAGAGAAGTGGTTATCTTCTGTGAGAGTCATCTGAAGGAAACTGCACAAATTTGAGAGTAAACTGGGTCAAAATAGATACAGAGATAAGAAGAATTTCTTAGCTAATGAAAAAATGTAGAACTATTGTTAGCATAAGTCAGACTGATCCACCTTTCTAAAAGTCATGTTTGGCACCCTCCTTGCCAGCCATACAGACAAATCAATGTTAATTTACAGTTCTTGACACCTGGCTCTGTGGGGACACAGTAGGCATTATTTTGCTGCTGGGCCTCATGCACGAATGTCATAGCGATGATCCTCATTTTTTTGAGGTTTCCCAGCAGGAAGGAAGGTAGGACGGATGGGATAATCTTGAGAACCTGATTCATTCTGTGCTGCCATTGATGTTGTTAAGTTTAGCTGAGGTTAAGAGAAAAGAGTCTTAATGAATAATGAGGTTTCATAGAGAATAGGAAGGATCTTCGTGCCAACTGCTGTCAGTGCTTAGTATAATTAGAATCATGATGTGGGAACCAGAGATTCTTGCAGAATTTGGAGATAAAACAAAGTGGTTGGATTTATCTATACTTTCAAAGATAAGCTGGGTCAAAGAGGAAACAAGATCTTTGTGAAGCTGGAGACATTTCTGTGCTACAGCCAAAGAGAATTCCACAGTGAAACACTGACAAAAGTGTTTGTGCAGGAAGATCAGTAAAGTTGGAGTTTTTCTCTAGCATTTTGACAGTAGTGTAGTTTGTTCTCAGGCAGGAGCCAGAGCTTCAGCAGTCGTAGGAGCTGGAGCTGCCAATACAATGTAGATGTTCTGTTTTCTGTTTGTAATCAGTGAAGTCATCTCCATTGTTATCGAGACAATGGAGTTGATTTCACTGAAGTATTTCCTTAGTAAAGGAGACCATCTGATAGGATGAAAAGCTACCTGTAATATTCTCTTTGAGCAGCAGTTCTCACATGATGATTGCTATGGCAGTGTCAGGAAATGTATTTTAAGAGGAGGTTACCTAGCAGGAGATTTTAGAGGAAGTTATTAAGTGAAGTTGTTGAGCTGTGCTTTTGAAATGGAGGAAAGCTTAGGAAGAAAGTCTAAAAGCTTTTCAACTTAATGCCATCTACAGCATCAAGCAAACCTGTTTGGCTGCTGACATTTTTATTTCTTCTGCAGATGCTTGTGTCTTCTACCTTCTCAATCAGATCGCCTTGTTTTCTCTTTTTTCTTTAATCACTTTTCTTTAGGCTTAGCAAAATGTTTCAGCTGGCACCTGCTATATCTGTTTTCTCTTTGGCTCTTTCTGTGCCAGTCACTGCAGTGTAACCCATTCTAATGCAATGCCTGCTGCTTTTACAATTGCTTCATCTGCAGATTCTGAATAGCCGCTTGCAATTCTCTGATGAAACGGAAAATGGATTTCAATTCCAATAGACTTTACAAATAAAGACACAAACTGATCTTGCCCTGAGTTTTGTTTGTATCTGAGCAATATGGGATATTCACCTCGGCTCATCCAGCTTAAGGTTTCTGTTATGTTTTTCTGTCCTTTCTCGATTAAGGAGGCTCTGTGCATTCTTTGCTCAGTATAGTACTAAAAGAAAATCTGAGTTTTGTATAAAGGCATGAGACCTTCTCAGCCAGACTCTTTTAATGCTATTTTTACAGAGATAGTTTATCTGAACTGGGCATAAGATCAGCTAACATGCACTTGAAAACATGTGCAAAGATTTCAGTCTTGCTGGGATTTTAAGATTTAATAATCCCCCTGATTTGAAGACACTTTGAATTCCTGTCCCTTGTTAGAATAGATCAGGGCTGCCCATCAGGTTAAGAATGAGCTTGGAGAGACTGTCTGTAAATTATTTATTTTCTTACCTTTTAAATGTGCGTGATGTATCTACGTACATGTATAAGATCTGTCCATTAAGTACAAGAAGTAGCGAGTTGAGATGCAGGAGTATAGTAGCTAAAGAATAACAGGTGGTGAACTGAAATTTTCATTATTTTCCTGCAACTTTATCTTGCTGATGAATTATAGTTCTGTTCTTCTGGTGTAGCAACGCAATTGGAACAGAGAACCATGGTTCTGGTACCACTGAGGTGTGAATCCAAGTGACTTTGGGGCCTGTGAGTGTAAATGCTGATTCTAGTGCCCCTTTGGTGAGGATTTTTCTTTATGAAATCCTGGGTTTGGTGCTTTTGGGTATGTCTCATGTTTTTCTGGAAGAGGTCAAGGGTGTAAATACTGGCACTGATGCCTGAATTGTGAGTCCTGCTGTGCTAAAAACAAGTAATGTGAGTACTCACACTTGGTGCTCGCTGGGGTGTGAAATTGTGAATTCTGCTGGGAAAATGGGGTCCTGGAATTTGAATATCACTTTTTTATTAAAGTAAATTGAGAGAGAAAAAGGGGAAAAACTTCATTCACACTGTCTCTACAGCGTACCCGTCCTATGTCTGCCAGTGATGCTGAAATTAAAAACCCAATGCCCTCAGGCAGGGAAAAAGCAACAGGAAGGCAAGGCAGCTCTGTGCTAGGTCTCTCCATGGAGGAGGTAAGTAGGCTATTAAATACCTTCTGTTTATCTTGGCTTTCATGCAATATGTGGGGTTATTTGCTCAGCAAAGAGCAAGTGTGTGCATATGAAAGACATGACAGAAGATGGATAATTTTTGAAACGCAACTGCTGAGTTTTACTGCTGGTACTGCCCTTGCCCTCAGTCATGGCAGGCATACATCTGTGCTCCGAGCAGTGATAGACTCCTTCAGAATGTAAATGCAAGATAAACGTGCTTAAGGATATCGTGTGTACTCTGCTCACTCCCAGGACTACAGTAATGGCCTTGTTCTTTGAAACTCAGATTTTTCTAGAGTTCATTTTTCATTGTATGTATTTTGCTGGCTATTTTTTTTTCTTTTTATTTCAAGATAAAAGTTCTTCATCGAGTGAGAGAGGAGAATGAACGGAGAGGAGGCTTCATCCGGATATTCCCTACCCCATTAACATGGGATCTTTATGGGTAAGAATAAGAATCCAATAGGACGGTTCAGTGTTGCACTGACACTCTGTGTTGAGGCATATTCTGTGTTAGGTATATGTCTGACAACCAGCTTAGCAATCAGAAAGACACACATTGAGAGTTTTGGTAGTTTCTTTTAATGTTGACGATGTCTTTTTCTGATCCCTTGTTTTTGACTGCTGCTGCTTTTCCTAACTGTACCTCAGAGAAGGCTATCAGGCATTGTTTCTGATGTTGATTTTTGGTCAGAATAAAAATGTCTTCACTTCAGATAAGTTATTCCTGCTATCTGCTTTTACATACTAGAGCTGCACATACTGAGTATGCTGTCATTAGGCTATAAACACAGTCCTATATATAGGACTCATCCCATGAGTGATACTATACTGCGGTTTTCTGATGTCTTTTTCCCAGTCTGTAATGTTTCTCTGTGTCTCTTGCCTCACCTCAGAGCCTTCAGCTGAGAAGTGATAGCTCTCATCTTCCTCTTTTCTGTTAAGATACAGCATATTGTCTCAACCCACTTCTGGGATGTTTTTTATAGATCATTTATTGCTGAATTATGCTGCTTTTCATTGTGTTGAGCTCTATCTTGATACATCCTGTATTTTGTTTTCCTAGATCCTTTTTAGAGCACAAGACATCAATGAACTACATGCTGGCTACACGTCTGTTTCAGGACAGGTAGGAAGCTTTTCTATTTGGGAGGGAGGCAAAGGGCACAAAAGGCATGTAAAGGATTGATTCCTCACTTATCCAGTGTTATAGACACCAGCCTGTGATTTCAGGTGTGGTAATAGTTGTGCGCCTCTTCTCTAATGTGCCATTGACTAGAGGTTTCTCACGTTTTCACATGTTGTTCTTCTGAATCCAAGGGCAAAAAGGAAAATACACAAAAACATAGGAGTCATTGGAGTAAAAAGATCACTATAGAAGTAATAAACCTTCAGGCACCTAGATTCCTCTGTGAAGGGGTTATAGGTGGTCCTTGCTTACCTTTTGTTTCAAATTTAAATTCACATTAGACCTTGTCCTCATGCAAGGTAAGCACTGAAATTTACTCCAGAGGTTTAGTATCCCTAACCCTTGATCTATGCAAGCATGATTTGATGCCTCTTCCTCTGGGTTGTGGTTGGGTGCAATTGGCAGTTCATGCTGCTAAGCTGAATTCCCATTGAGAGTTGCATGCAGTATCTCTCACTGCATGCTTAACACCCTTCCTTCTCAATGCTTTTTCTTGTCCAAACTTGAGATCCACAATAAAGTAACTACAGACTAAAGATAGGTTGCTGACTGAGGAGGCAATATTTACAGAAGCTCTTCCTGCATCAGCACTATGTAGTAGGGTTTTTTTGCTGTGTATTTTTGGGGATGTGTCTAGAGGGCAACTCCAAATGACACCTTCTCCAGTTTAAGCCACACAGATGAAAACTTCAATTGTAAAACAGCTACTCAGATTTCCTCTTTTGGAGCCTTTTCTTTTCTCCTTTAAGATAGAACTGACAAGGAATTCTATAAATTTGATCTTTTAATTGTACACATGAAAGACTTCAGAGACTTTTTAATCCAGCTGGTGATCCAGAAGGGAAGGTAATTTTTGCCATTTTTCCCATTGTAGGAGCAAGATGAAAAGAGAGTTCATCGCTGGGAGATCCCGGTAAATGGCTTCTTAATTAACTATTTTCTACTTGGTAGGATTATTCTAAATTTAGATTTCCACAGCTTCATCTTCCAAGTCCTGGCTCGACACCTTTTCTACCTGAAATCTATCAAACTAACTTGAGAAAACTAAATACAGTGAGCAAAGAGCATCCTAGCATGTGGAGAGCTCAAGTATTGTTGGATTGGACCTTAAAATTTCTCCTTTTAGGGTTCCTACTTTGGCATTCCTTCCATATTGATAAGCCTCATCACTGAGCTCTCTCAAAAGATCCTGTAATGCATGAAGGTTTTGGACTTTGCTAGGTCTAAAAGATAAATGGAGCAATGGAATTTTCTGTGGATGTTCCCACTTGTATCATAAAGAGCACTTTGCTGGATCTTCGTGTGCTGGCAGAAAGTAGTTACATTTGTCTCCCTTAAGGAACCTGGCAGGGCTACTTCTCCCTTGGTTTAGGCAGAACTTGTAGAAAGGTTGTCATTTTTCATGTAGATTGTGTTAAAATTCTTATCTCTGACCAAACAGTGAAGAACAAGATGTCTACATAAAAGGTTCAGTAGACTGGGCCCAGGTCCCCATGCTCTCTTCCCACTCCCCTCTATTGTTTTGTACTCTTGCAATTCACTTTTCCCCATTAATTGAGCCTTCAACTGGTGCATGATGGACAGGTGCTGCTCAGTCATGAAAGCATGACACAAGTTAAGTGTGTTTTGGGGCTCTGAGAGATGATATTCTGTAAAGTATTTGCAATGCTCCCTTCAAACATTTGCAGGCTTCAAAGAGAGCGAAGTTAGGCTGATCATAAATATTGCTTCCCTGTATCAGGAAAACTGTCTCTTGAAGAGATTTAATCTACTAAGTCTCTTGTATCATCAGAGAGAGAAGTAGAAAGGGAGATTGAGGATGTCTCTGTATTATGCTTCCCAGAGCAGATCTTAACAAAAGGCTGGATACGAGGCTGGAAGCTGTAGACTCTCATGCTCTCTTTTATGAGAGAAAACTTGTTTCACTGGAGCTACGGAAGCGCCGGAGATGTCATCGCAAGGCTAGAGCAGCACGGAAAAGATCATCAGGTATGCGTGGCTAGAGTCTTAGATGAGTAGCTAGTCAAAAACAAGAAAGCAACGACTCTTTACTTTGAAATGTGTGTGAATGGGGTTGTTCTGGCCTTTGTGGTCCCTGAAGGGATTCACAGGCTGAAGTCAGTAGTTTTCATTTCAAGTGTTAATAGTTTTCACTTTGTTCCTCTTCTGAGTTTCATGCCTTCTCAGTGCCTAGAATTTCGTTCTTACTATTCCATGTCCCCATGTATGTGACTAAAGGGCATCAGTATTTTCTTGAAGATGAGCTTGTGGTTGCATTTTGGGTACGAGAATTCAACACTATGTGTGCCTCTATAGTCCTTCAGCTTTTCAGAGCAAGATGAAAACTTGGGATGGTCCAAGCTGGTTCTCCTACACAGCAGTGACTCTGAGCTGTTGGAAAGAGAGAAATCCTTCTTATCCAAGCCGATGTGCGAAAAAACTTAAAAGGATACAGAGGTGAATGATCCTCACAAGTGGCTGTTCCTGAAGCCATTTGCTAAACACTTTCTAGTGGCTATGTGATGCTGCCTGCAATAGGAGAGATTGTATGTTGTAAAAATATTTTTGGTGCTATGTTAGAGTATGTGATCTTTATTGGCACATTAGTTTTTGTAGCTTTGGTTTTTCCTGCCACCCAAAAATACAAAAAATGAGTATATACATCAAGTATGAGTATACATATATATGTCAGTATATGTGTAAGAGTTAGGATAAGATATAGGAACATGCCTTTGGTTCTTTGATTTTTTGTTTTCATTTGCTAAGACAAGAATCTTGGTCTGTCTTCCCTAATATTGGGAAAAATGGGCTTCTCAACTGTTTGACACACAAATAGAAAGACAGAAAGAATGATCAAGGGCAGCGATACCTAAGATGGTGTTCTAAAATGGTGGTGTAGCAGAAGAGTTTAGAAGTAAACCAAAGGTCATAAATAGCAGGAGAGTCTTCCCTACTTCTCTTCTTTTTTTTCTTAACCAGCATAGGTGATTTCTCTACTACAGGGACGTCAGAACCCACAAAGCTGTGCCTCAGGTCGGACACAGCAGGTGAGGAGGAAGAGGAGGAGGTGGATGCAGATGCAGATGAAGATGAAGAGCTGGATGAAACTGTTGGCTCTCTCTCGGACACCCAGGTGAAAAGCAAGCCAGAGCTCTCTGACTTGGTGAAGACTACTTGTAAGGAGGGATTGCCAAAAACACTTGACAAGAAAACTGGAGATGGAGGAGAGCCGTTTCTTCAAAAAACAGACTCCGAATCTCAGTTTAACTTGCTGCAGGTTCTTCAAAAGCATGGAAACCTGAGGTGAGAGATTTCTGCATATTGCCTCGTGGTTTGACTAGCACCTAATATTGGTTACGATATGGAAGATGTACACTTAGTGCCATGTTACGAATGAGTACAAGGAGATAAGATCACCCTAGAGAAAGAGTGGATTTTTGTCTAGCTGTAGGTGCACAGAAAGAAGATAGTTACAAAGGATGACAGTTTACCTGACCTGATCAGGTGTTTACCTGACCTGTGGGATCAGTATAAAGCATAAGCTGTAGTTTCCATTGCTATTCTTTAATCTGGTGATGTAAGCTGTTCTTTGGTCAACTCAGACTTCTCAAAATTCCTGCCTTTCTTAAGGCAGGATGCCTGCTATTGAATTCTGAAATTCATCTTTTCATTCTTTGCATTTCCAAAGAATCATATGTTAAACTATCCAGGAAAGGTTGGGTAGGAACACCTTAGTGCTGCCTCTCCATGAAATTAGTTTTCTCATTTTTGTGCTTTTACTTTTAGTGACAGAATTTTGATCTCTAATAATAATTTCTGCTTATCACCCTCTTTGAGTGAGATAGGAAGTCATTTGAGTGACAAGTTACTGAAAGATCTCATTGCCTGCTGTTGAGTATGACAGTATGGAGCAGAGTAGGCTCTGATGCATGGCTCTGTTGCATGAAAAAAAGAGAGCTGCTGGAGGAGATTGTACAGAGTGACACCAACCAGGGTCTTACTTGATGTTTAGAAGCATGATCCTCTCCTTAAATGTGGGTAGTGAAACCGTCTATTTGCAGATGGACAGGAAGGCCAAGAAAAAAGTGATCATATATATCTGTATAGGAGAATTTTACATCTTCTAGATAAGTAGCATTGTGTTTTCTGTGAAAAATGTCCGAAGGCAGAGAAAATAATTGTTTCTTCTTGTTACTTTCTTAGTTTAGCTTCTGAGAGGTTTTTTAAATTATCAAATGGATTTGTGGATTGTTCTGATGTCTTCTTGTGGCAAGGACATTTGCTGTCATGACAGGGAAGATTCTGAAACCTGTTCTGAGGATGATCATAGCAATGCTGTCATCTCCCTATATATAGAACTGCCTCCTGCCAAGAACGTAAGCTCTGTCTGGTGTTCCTGGCAGAGTCTTGCTCAGCACCCAGTACTGCTGGGATTCCCCACAGAAGTGAGTAAGGCTTGTGGTGACTTCATGTTCCAGGATTGTGCTGGGCTTGGCCTCATCTGATCTGTCACTGGTGAAAGCTTTGCATGTGGGGTCAACAGGCAGAGGAGCTGAAGTAATGAAATTTTCATCCAAAAGAAACCCGGCCTGTTCCAGTCAGTTTTTGTCAGTGGTAGGACTTCTCTCTCTCCTTTAGTCGGCCTGATGTGGCAATTTCTCTGCCTTCCACACATTGGGAGTTACTGGTGAATAGGTGACAGTCAAATGAAACCTGTTTCCCCAACAGTGTCATTCCCAGTGAAGTAAAAAGAAAGGGGAGTTACTTGTTCCTGCATTGGGGGCCTCAGGTTTCAATATTCCACGCACTGGAGGAGAGGCAGTGTTATACAAGGACTTCCTTCAGTTT
Organism: Mesitornis unicolor; assembly: GCF_000695765.1. Classification (NCBI taxonomy): domain Eukaryota; kingdom Metazoa; phylum Chordata; class Aves; order Mesitornithiformes; family Mesitornithidae; genus Mesitornis; species Mesitornis unicolor. Next base: position 8,518 of record NW_010165718.1, on the reverse strand, counting down.
CCTGTTTTGTAATCACAGAGGTATCAGGTGTAGGCAAAGAGTTGTATGACTGTGCTGATGTTGATAACAGGGGGGTCCTTAATTCCTACCGGTATGAATCTTGGATTCCTGGTCTGGGAATGTTGGAGTTACACCTAAAACAAACCTGGCAGCCCTAGAGAGCCCTCAGGGGAGAGCCTTTTCTGATCTATGGTGGCCTGATTTGTAGAGTATTAGTTCTTAGTTAGGGTTCAGAGTGTTCTCCTGTGGGAAGAGGAGGTAGGTGTGGTGAATGGCAGCATACAGAGCTCAGAGGTGTTACAAGGCCTACTGTGTGTTCTGGGGTTCCCTGGAAGACAGGAGTGTAACCAGGTATTTTTGTAATGTTTTAGTTACTGCAGTACTGGTTAGTTAGTACTAGTTAGGTAGTTAGGTTTGAGACTCTTGTGAACTCAACTTAGTCCCTCTTTGAGCCTGGCATGGTCGGCCTACTGTGTGTTCTGGGGTTCCCTGGAAGACAGGAGTGTAACCAGGTATTTTTGTAATGTTTTAGTTACTGCAGTACTGGTTAGTTAGTACTAGTTAGGTAGTTAGGTTTGAGACTCTTGTGAACTCATCATTTGCTTTGTCCCTCTTTGAACCTGGCATGGTCTTCCAGAAGCACCAAAATGATTAAGCAGATGCATAGATACATTTAATGTATTTTATTTTAACTTCAATTCTTATAGAAATTGATTCAACAATCTCTATAAGTGCTACTATGTTTTATGATTTCTTTGTAACACTGTAACAAGGTGCTCATGAAATTTATGAACATATAAACCAGGAAGACTGAATTTCTGGACTGAGTTTTTAATGACATTTCAGGGACTCATGTACATGGAGTCATGAGGACCATAGAAGTATCTGAGAATATTTCTGCTAAGAAGCAGAGAACAAGTAGGAAAAAAGTAGTGAGGTTCCTCAAGAATCAGTCTGAGGCTGATTTTAGTGATCACTTCAAGAATGACACAAAACGTAGAAATGTGCTAATGAAATTTGCTGATGGAGAAAGTTTGGGAGTTAAGAAAAGTAATCGAATAAATATGGGAAGAACTGGATGACCTTAAGGATAACAATAATATAACTAGGATGAAATCCAGTAGCAAAAAGTGCAAGGGTATCCTTTTAAGAACTAATAGTTTACAGCAGAAATTCTGTCAGCTGCGTGTTCATCAAGAGGTAATTAATTATAAGGAAAAATATCTTGCGTGCTTGTTGATCACAGGAGGTTTGCAAAGCTCTTTCTCATGCATGCATGAAAACACCATGAAAACATGAAAGCTGCTTGTCTCATCATGTCACCACTGTGGGTGCTTTCTTAGAAGACACCGAAAGATGTGGATAGTTCACACTAATAAAATGAGAACTACAGAAGGATGTAAATGCTGTTAAACAATGCATTCAAGGTAGGAGACCCATCAGGGATGAAATTATTTAAGATACAGGACAATGTTGGGGAAAGAAAAAGCAAATATAAACTGCTCATGAATGAAGTTAGCCTGGGTAGTAAAAGAAGGTTCCTAATTATTAGAACAGTATTGCAATCTTCCAGTTCCTGAAGGGGTCCTGCACAAAAGCTGGGGAGGGACTTTTTACAAGAGCAGGTAGTGATAGAACAAGGGGGAATGGTTTTAAACTGGAAGAGGGGAGATTTAGACTGGATATTAGGATATTCTGGATATTCTTTACTGTGAGGGTGGTGAGACACTGCCACAGGTTGCCCAGGGAAGCTGTGGATGCCCCCTCCCTGGCAGTGTTCAAGGTCAGGTTGGATGGGGCTTGGGGCTTTGGAGCACCTGGGGGGGGGGGGGGGTGCCCCTGCCCATGGCAGGGGTTGGACTGGGTGAGCTTTAAGTTCCCCTTCAACCTGAACCATTCTATGATTCTAATATTCCAGGAAAGTAATGGATTGAAAACTGTAGGTTTTTTTAAGATGAATCTTGATAATTTTATAGAAAATGTTAGGATGTTGCCTGTGATAGAAGGGGAATCTGTCACTGACACTAAAGCCCATCTGCTTCTATGTCGTTATGAAAAGAAAAGGATAAATGCTTGGTAATTCAGTGGTTTCAGCTTGTAGCGACTATGGGGAAAACTCCAAGGAAGAGTGGAGACTGGGAGAGCAGAATGTTAGGGGAGAGGGTTTAGGCCAAGATGACAGCGAACAAAATTGGGCAAAGATGCCCGCAGTTTCTCTCACAAGAGATGCATACGCCGAAGTGACCACCGCTGTGAGGGAATGAGGAGCAATGTGTCCCTCCCAGTCCTACTCCAGTCCTCTCCTCAGTTCATGCTCGCAGCTTCCCGATGTGTTCAGCCAGCTGCAAGGCAGATTTTGCTGAGGTTCTTTCATTCTTCAGTGCTGCCTTGCTCAATGAAAGTTGGCTTGTGTCCTTGGGTCAGTAGGGGAAGAGCTCACTTTCACAGATTGATTTCTTTTATTTCCAATGGGAGTTGCAGAGGCTTTGTTACAACTCTGGCACCAGTACCAAGCCCTTTATTTATGTTATGGTCTGTTGTTGTGGTGTTCAAAATGCTTGTGAAGACAGAGGCCCAAGAGAGCCTTGAATTTGGTTGAAAAATACAATTTTGCCGATGTTCATGTTATTTGCTTTTGGAGGAGAGTAGCTAAGGCTGTGAAAAGGCAAGAAAAGCATTCAATTTTTGGAGATTAACTTAAAACTTAGAGGATGTCTGCTGTCTTTTGTATCTCCTGCAATACCTACCCCATCTTGGTGAACTGAAGGTCTCCTTGAAAATCCTGGTGGGGTGAAGGGGTCCTCCTTCCCTTGAGCTTCAGCATTTGTGCACCAAGGATGTCCTGGCTGACCATACTTTGGTCCATAAGCTCTGTCTCACTGCTGTTACTTTTTCCATCGCTGCTCTGAAGATAGCTGACTGATTCTTTTGGTCCACAGCAAAGTGCAAGCTCGCAGGGCTTTCTCTGCCTATCTACAGCACGTTCAGTTGCGACTGATGAAGGAGGCTGGTGACCAGATCCAAAATCCTGCCTGGGCTGCCAAAGAGGATGAGCAAATGGTAAGAAGCTTTGTGTTGGCCAGACAGAGAATCCAAGCTGTAATCTGCCTTGAGAGTTTTGAGGTCAGTTCCCATCCTTGGAAGAACTGAAGTCCAACTGAGATTGTAGTTGTCTGTCTTTGTCCAGCTGCCAGTGCTGTATTTTTAATATACAGACAAGGTAGGACGACTGACTGACATCTGAGCAGCGATAGACACTCTGGACATGGCGTGTAGTTGACTTTCAAGCTGCTCAGGACTTTCACTGGTTCTCCTTCACTGATCTCTGAGCTTACCTGCTTTTGAATTCTTCTAAGATTCTTTAAGGTTACTTGCCATTGTCCTGTTTCTGCTGTGTTTAACAGACCATACACCTGCTCAGATAGAACAGGTACCCAGTTAAGCCTTTCCTCCTGTGTACTGTTTTACTCTTTGCAGGCATTTGCACTTAGGAACCTTTCTTGCATTCTAGATAGAGGAAAAAAGTAAAACTCACTGAGGAGACAAAGTTAGCATAGGTGTTGTGGTTTTTTTTGAGAAATCATATGATGAATTTTTCTAGGCTGCATTTTAAGGCCCTATATTTTATGTGCATACATTTTAAAGAGTGCAGCAAGCCCAGATCCCCTTGCAAACCTTCCTAAAAGGCTTTGTACAGTAGACTCTTGAGCTTTCTGCAAATCTAGATGTATTCATGCTGAATGCATGTTGCAGGGAAACAGCCAGTGCAGTTCTGAGATAAAATTGTGTGTCAAGAATAATCAGTCGACTCAGTGGAAAAAGTTACCCCTGCTCTTTCCAAGTGGAAATTAAAACTGGCTTTTTGAGAGTCACTTTGTCTGCTGTACTGTGAAAAATAATGTTTAAAATAACAGATCAAACCAGCTTGGAGTAATGGCAGTGAGAGGCGAGCTGTGAAATCCAATAGTTTGGCTGTGAGGCTGCTCATTTATGCATTAGCAGAGCTCCTAACCAAAAGCAAATCCAGAGGGGAGACAGAAAGGATTCAGAACGCCCACAGGATGCATCTCGCCTTAGGATCTGCCTGGCCATGTGTTTCCCCCACCAGAGGTCAACCAGACGTGGTGGAGGATTGGAATTACACGGCTGGAGATGTAGTCAGCTGTTGCTGTGGAGAGGCTGTGGCAATAGTATTCATCTATGAAAAGTGATGAAATGGGGCTACGTTGCTGTAGTGGAGGTATCTGACCAAGATCCCCTTTTCTGTGATAGTGCTGAGAGGGTTTTATGTCAGTACACTTCACCACAGGCCTTTTACATATTACAGGTGCTTTTTTGAAACTGTTCTCCTAAGTTATTGGACTTCAGGTTATTCTGTGCTGTTGCTGCTTTTTGCTGCTTGTTTTTGCGTTTTCTTCACCTGCCGTGCTTGTCAGACAAACTCTCCTCAAGTGTTCCCAATCCTGACCCACCTCAGGTCAGGGACACCATCATTCTTCTCTCCCCGCTCTTGGATTTTTAGGGCTATATTAAAAAGGCACATTTCAGAATGCTTTTGCCTGCCGGTTGTCAGCTCATTTTCTCAGGACTGTGTGTTTAGTTCTTGCCAGTCATTAGCTGCTGTAATACCTCTGGTCTCCTGTTCCCCACATCTTGCAGCTGCTCCATCGTTAACTCTCTCTCTTGCAGGAACTTGTCGTACGCTTTCTGAAGCGAGCTGCCAGCAATCTCCAGCAATCCTTGAGGATGCTGCACCCCAGGCACCGTTTAGGACTCAATGATCGTCGTCGTATCCTGGCTCACCAGCTGGGCGAGTTCATAATCTGTTATAACAAGGTGACTAATTCTTTCTTGACACTTGTGTTGGTTTCTGTTCTCTTCTTCTAAAGTATGTCCTGCTGGCTGCTGTCATAGTCAAGTAGGCTGTTTTAAAGGCTCTGTTCTGTAATTAACGTGCTCTGTTTGCAGGTGTGCATCCAGTGATGGTAGTTTGACTCTTCAAATTGTCAGATAGGCAACAGTATCACTCCATTATACGTGCAATCCGGTAATCACGTGCATAAAAGTAAAAAGAAATGTTGAAATGAGGTGGAATTTAACTGGCAGTTTGCTTTTTCTTTGGCTTGTCCTGGGTTCTGGTGCTTTGCAATGCTTCTTCCCATTTCTCCCTATTTTTATGATACTTCTTTAGAGAATTTTTTTATATACAGAACAGTATGAAATAGGTATTTTAGCACTTGTTTGGTGTACTGAGGGACTGCTACCTATCTGTAGTATGGGACTCTGCATGCTCAGTAATAAGGTGAAGTAGGTCCTAATTTAAATAATTTTCATCTCTTTAGATATAGAAGATGCTGTTCTTAGTGCAGTGGTTTCATGCTAATCCTTGTTGTGCAAGATCAGCTTTCCCTTTCTTTTGCCCTCTAGCATTTCTTTAGTGTTAGAACAAGGGTAGTTTAAATTTTGCTTCTAGAGGCAACTGGTTTGCACACAGACCTCCAAGCTCCCACTCGTTAGCAGAGGATGTTCACTCACATCACCGTGTCAGAACTGACATCTGGTAACCTGATCTGTCGAAGCAAGGTTGGTACTGAACCAAATCTGTTCCAGGGAGTGCCTTGTATGCCTAATGCTCACTCAATTACTGCGTTAGGAGTAACCACAAAACACTCGGGTGGCTCTGCGGTAAGTGAAGAACGCAGCTGCTTTGGGTATAATTTCCACTCAAATTGTATTCAAACATCAGAGTTTTCTGCTAACTCTTGAGTAAATTCACAAAATAAAGCTGCATAACTGGTAATAAATCATTTCATAAGCATATTTTCTCAGTTAAAACAAGTGAGAACAGACCACTTGAGGTTTTAGGATATACATGTTTAAGCCATTGAGAGACTCTTAGGCTATGAGGTTTTTTGATGTCTGATTCCAACATAGAGACTTCTTTCACTGACTTGTAACTTCAGATTTAGTAGGCCACTCCTATTACCCATTATACATCTGTAATGGCACGGAAGAAAAAAATACTACCTCCAGCAAGCTAAGTAAAAGCGATCACATATCACCCAGACTTTTGCTTTATTGAAGGGTAGAGACATATCCCAGAGTGGCTTTGTCTTCCTCCTATTGAATTCTCTTTGAAAAGATGTATCTGACCCTTTTGTCCTGGGAATGCTCAGGGTAGCAGTAGGAAGCAGTGCAGTGGAGGTCAAGTTTGGTCAGATAAAGCTTGTGTGCTGGTATTGGTATTTCAGACAGGCCTGTAATCTTTTTTTAATCAATAAAAATGTTTCTAGCGAAACAACCTCTAGTGTCAGTGAGTTCTACTGGTGTAAAAGAGAAAGGTCATTTATATCCGAGAGCTCGCTCCCATTCTCACTCACAAAGGCTTACCATCTTTTATTCCAGCATATTTTAGTGTATAAATGCACATTTGCTACAAGCTGTACTGTTTTTCTGTCTTTGCTTTTGCTAAAGCAGTATATTTTTGGTGTGTAGAGAAGCCCTCAGCAATTTGCTGCGTGACAAGAGAAAATAACTCGAGAGGAGAACTCCTAGTTTACATAGGAAATTTGGATGCCCTCAGCAGGCTTTCTTGATTGATTTTCTTTAACATAATTTTGTATTTTTGTCCTTCTTTCTGCCTGAATATCTCTTTTTGGGACAGATGCTCTAACAGCTATTTTAAGGAACTCTGTATTTATGACAGAAACAGCACAAGTAGAAAGGGGACTTACTATCTTTATAGAATAATTTCTAAAATTGTTTTTCCTTCCATACTTCCTTTATGTCTCAGCAAAGACTATATATGAAGGAGCAGCACGTATTTGTGAAGACTTGACTTCTTCTCAGCAAATCACTTCTAATAAGTTATGTCAGGTGGAGGAATGAGGAGTTCAGTGTACGCTTAGCATGCTCTCTCTGGGGCCTTCTATATTTATCCATTCTGTTGCACAGTGAAATACTTATAATTTGACTCTTTGGAGTTGACTTTCTTTTTTCTTAGATCCCTTGGAATTGTTTTTTGTTTTCTCTGAGCCATGGAACATAAAGTAACTACATAGAGCCCCTTACTGATACTGCTTATTAACAGGAAACGGAGCAGATGGTTCAGAAGCGATCAAAAAAGAAACAGGAAGAGGAGGAGGAGGAGGGAGTGAATCCTGAAGGTTTTCGGAACTTTATTACCAGAGCAAGGTAGGAATGGATTTTTGCTCCCTTTGATAAAGGATCTCCCAGCCCTGAAGGTGTTGGGATTGTGCTAAAGGTTATCTCATTGATCTGAAGGCCTCTGGATAAATGTATTGACTGTGTCACCTGCTCCTGCTTTTGTTGGGAGACAGAGAACCTGTCTGTTCTCTCTTCCAGCAACCAAACACTTGTAGTCTCGGCATCTGGTGCATAGAGAAGGACATGCAATAGATGTTTTGACCATTAAGTAGATTCCCAAAGGACAGCAATGGTTGTCCTGGTCTGTGTAAATTTAAAGTTGACACTGGTGAGCTAATGGTCTCCTTTCCTGTGATGCTGAAGCAAATGTGGCTGTGCTTTGGAAGGAGGATGAAACTGGAGCTGCTGCTCAGATGGCCTGGAGCTGCTGTGGTTGAACGGTTGTTGTGGCTCTGGCTCTCAAGTTTCTGTTCTCGGAAACAAATCTCATGCTTGCTGCCTCTCTTCAGGAACTCTCCAGATCTGGACTTTCTGAGATGAGGAAGGAAGGGAGTTAGATTCCCTGCCTTCATTCTAGCCTCTTATTTGGCTTGCTATAGGCAGTTCAGTGCAAGCAGTTACTTTCCCAATGAAAAAGCAGCAGTTTCCAACTGTGCATGCTCTGAACTTCATCTGCCTTAAACTCAAAGTGTGGTAGGAAACATATTTTGAAAATAGATAAATACTCTTTATGGTCTGTAGCATTGTATGGTGTTAAACCTATCTGACTATGGAGAGGTCTGAAATTATTCAGTGAACTGGAATTATGCCCTCAAAGTCTCTGATTCTTGAGCACAAAACCCGATTCCTTTCAACTCCTTTATCTGACCCATGTATGACATGCTTATATATATGGGCAAGGACCCCTGTCAGTATCTGGACAGGTAGTGTTCAGCTGCATTTTTAATGCCTTTCTATCTTCTCTGGGAAGGTTGATGGTCACTGTTTCTTTTCATGATCAGTTAAGAAGCTGTTATTTTTCTCTGTTTGGATAGCATTCTTAGTGACTGATCAGAAGTGGGTGATAGCTGAAGCTTCTCAGCTAAGATCAGGAAGCTTCACAGTCTCTTTTGGTGCTACATTCTCATGAAAACAATGAATTTTACATTTTGCCATTATAATTGATGGAGCCATTACTGCATCAGATTTACAGGCTCCAATGAAAATCTTGCTGATTTTCAGGTAGAATTCTAGAAAATACGATACTGAAGACATCTGACTACCATATACCAGAGCATCTATTCCTGTCGCTAGTCAGGCATGCCATGGGCATGTAATCTGCATTTCACAGAATCACAGAATCACTCGGTTG
>NW_010165717.1:2614-3870 GCF_000695765.1 Mesitornis unicolor | reverse complement strand
TCCCTGTCCCTGTCTCCTGTTCCCATCCCTTGGTACCTGTGCCTGTCCCTGTCCTCATCTCCCATCCCTGTCCCCATCCCTGTCTCCTGATCCCATCTCTGGGTACCTGTGCCCATCCCTGCCCCTGTCTCCTGTCCCTGTCCCTGTTCTCATACCTGGGTGCTCGTCCCCATCACTGGGTGCCTCTTCCTGTCCCTGGGTGCCCGTCCCCCGCTGTTTTGGCGCAGTTCAGTGCCCCGCGCTCTGCAGGAACCGCGCGAGCCAAAACTCCACGATAAAGGGAGCGCAGACCTCGGCCTGACCCAGATAAGGAGGAGGGAAACAATTCCAAGAGCGTGAGGTCACCCCTGCAGGTGGTCACCTCGGTGACAGCGAAACCCAGGGGGAGATCGAGAGCCCAGGGCCAAACCACGGGCTTGGACCGGGGGGATGGGTGCTGGGTGGGACTGGGGGTAACTGGGTGGGACTGGGGGTACAATGGGGGGCTGGGGTCCCTCTCCCTGAAGGTGCCCAGCTCCAGTTGGGATCTGGGAACAGATCCGTCCCCATCATTGGGTGTCTGTCCCCATCCCTGGGTACGAGTCCCTGTCCCTGGATTCCCATCCCTGGGTGCCTATCCCTGTCCCTGGGTGTCCATTTCCATCCCTGGGTACCAGTCCTTGTCCCTGGGTTTCCATCCCTGGGTACCAGTCCCAGTCCCAGGGTTCCCATCCTGTCCCCATCCCTGGGTGTCCATTTCCATTCCTGGGTACAGGTCTCTGTCCTTGGGTTTCCATCCCTAGGTACCAGTCCCCATCCATGGGTACCAGTCCCTGTCCCTGGATTCCCATCCCTGGGTGCCCATCCCCATCCCTGGGTACCGGTCCCTGTCCCTGGGTGCCCATCCCTGGGTGCCTGTCCCTGTCCCTGGCTCCACATCCCTGGGTGTCCATTTCCATCCCTGGGTACCAGTTCTTGTCTTTGGGTGCCCATCCCCATCCCTGGGTACTGGTCCTTGTCTCCAGGTACCCATCCCTGGGTGCCTGTCCCTGTCCCTGGGTCCACATCCCTGGATGCCCATCCCCATCCCTGGGTACCGGTCCCTGTCCCTGGGTGCCCATCCCTGGGTGCCTGTCCCTGTCCCTGGCTCCACATCCCTGGGTGTCCATTTCCATCCCTAGGTACCAGTCCCTGTCCCTGGGTGCCTGTCCCTGTCCCTGGGTCCACATCCCTGGATGCCTGTCCCCATCCCTGGATACCAGTTCCCATCCCTGGAT
>NW_010165717.1:0-2579 GCF_000695765.1 Mesitornis unicolor | reverse complement strand
ATCAGTGGGGCTCTGTCCCCATCCCTGGGTACGAGTCCCTGTCCCTGGATTTCGGTCCCTGTCTCCAGGTACCCATCCCTGGGTGTCCATTTCCATCCCTAGGTACCAGTCCCTGTCCCTGGGTCCACATCCCTGGATGCCCATCCCCATCCCTGGGTACCGGTCCCTGTCCCTGGATTCCCAGCCCTGGGTGTCCATCCCCATCCCTGGGTGTCCATTTCCATCCCTAGGTACCAGTCCCTGTCCCTGGGTCCACATCCCTGGATGCCTGTCCCCATCCCTGGATACCAGTTCCCATCCCTAGATGCCTGTCCCCATCCCTGAGTGTCCATTTCCATCCCTGGGTACCAGTTCCTGTTCTTGGGTCCCCATCCCTTGGTGCCTGTCCCTGGGTGCCCACTTCCATCCCTGGGTACTAGTTCCTGTCCCTGGGTCCCCATCCCTGGGTGCCTGTCCCTGGGTGCCCACTTCCATCCCTGGGTACCAGTCCCTCCCTGGGTGCCTGTCCCTGTCCCTGGGTCCACATCCCTGGATGCCTGTTCCCATCCCTGGATACCAGTTCCCATCCCTGTGTGCCTGTCCCCATCCCTGGATACCAGTTCCCATCCCTAGATGCCTGTCCCCATCCCTGAGTGTCCATTTCCATCCCTGGGTACCAGTTCCTGTTCTTGGGTCCCCATCCCTTGGTGCCTGTCCCTGGGTGCCCACTTTCATCCCTGGGTACCAGTCCCTGTCTCCAGGTACCCATCCCTGGATGCCTGTTCCTGTCCCTGGGTACCTGTCCCCATCCCTGTGTGCCCATCCCCATCCCTGGGTACCGGTCCCTGTCCCTGGGTGCCTATCCCTGTCCCCATCCCTGTGTGCCCATCCCCATCCCTGGGTACCGGTCCCTGTCCCTGGGTGCCTATCCCTGTCCCCATCCCTGTGTGCCCATCCCCATCCCTGGGTACCGGTCCCTGTCCCTGGGTGCCTATCCCTGTCCCCATCCCTGTGTGCCCATCCCCATCCCTGGGTACCGGTCCCTGTCCCTGGGTGCCTATCCCTGTCCCCATCCCTGTGTGCCCATCCCCTTGGCGTGTCTCCGTCCTCACCTCCCTCTTCTTCTTGGCCTTGGCGTCATCCCCGCCAGCGGGCAGCCCTCCTTTCCTCTTGGCTCCCTCCGCCTTCTCCCGTGGTTTGTTCCCGTCGCCCTCCTTCATCTTCTTATACTTGCGCATAAACTCCGAGATCAACTCCGGGCAATCCAGGTTCTTCTCCGGCTCCCAAGTGTTGTGTTCCCTGTCACCCAATGACCAATTGGCATCCGGGTCACTGTCCCCATCCTCCCCATCCCCGTCCCCGCTGACACTTACTCGGAGAAGCCCTTCCACTTGAGCAGGTACTCGGCCTGGCCCTTCACCACGCGCCGGTCCAGCACCTTCTCCACCACATACTCCTCCTCGTCACCCGAGGACGAGCTGTCGGCTGGCCGCTTGCTCCTCTTGCCCATAGCGCAGCGCCCACTGGTCCTGGGGTGGGGTGGGACACAAAAACACATGGGAGAGGTGGAAAAAACACAGAGGAGGGTTATTGAGGACCCCCCTGCCACCCATCACCCCCCAAATCCACAAGAAGAGGAGGTGGCGGCGAAGGAGGAGGCGCCTCTCATTGCAATTTGGGGTAAGAGCCCTACAAACGGGGAGGGTTTAGGCAAAGGGCAGTGTAATTTGGGTTAAAACCTGTAAAAACAACGGGGATTTAGGCACAGGGAAATGTAAAGTGGGTTAAACCCCCCCCCAAGTCAGCAAATTTAGGCAGAGGGCAATGTAATTTGGGTTAAAACTCCTAAAAAAATAGTGGGGATTTAGGCACAGGGAAACGCTTGGGAAAAAAACCCCATTTCCCCCCCTATTTATAACACAGCAATAAAAAACCTCAACCTTTTTTAGGGGTTTTAAAGAAGAATTAAAAAGGGGTGAGGGAGGAAAGAGGAAACCCCAGCCTCCCTCTCCCTGTTTTGGGGTGAATTTGCTGCTGTTAAGCAGCGAAACCCAGGGTTTTCTTTTAAAAAAACCAGGTTTTAAGACCAAAATGAGGGTTTTTTTTGAAATATAGTCCTAAAAAAACTCGATGGAGCCAGGAAATTCCTCGTCCTTCCCGTTCCCTGGGCAGCGAAAGGCCAAACCGGTGCGACTTGGTGGTGGTGGGTTTGGGTGTGAAAAGGGAGGTTTGGGGTGGAAAAAGGGAGGGTTTGGGTGGAAAAAGGGGGGAATTTGGGCGGAAAAGGGATGGATTTGGGAATACGTGGTGCAGTTTGTGGTGTAAAATGGGCAATTTTGGGTGTAAAAAGGCTGGGAACGGAGCCCTCGGGCGCCGCATCCCTGCAGCCGCGCATGGGAGCCCCGGAGGAACAAAAGGAAAGCGGCGTTTTGAGGGAAAAACCTCCAGTTTGAGGCAAAAAGCGCCGGTTTGAAGCAAAGAAAGGAGCAAGCTTGAATCGGATTAGCTCGCTCCGGCTCTCCCGCCCGTGGGGACCTTGACAGGGCCGGTCCCGGGGACGGCAAAACCCGGCCCGATCCCGGTGCTCGCCACTGCGCAGG
>NW_010165716.1:11046-13676 GCF_000695765.1 Mesitornis unicolor | reverse complement strand
TGCCGCCTCTCCCGCACCAAGACATGGCATTTCCTCCTCACAGACAGTGCTGGGATCAGCAAAGGGCAGAGCCGGAACAGCGTTGTTATGTTTAATACAAAATAATTGCCGTGCTTCGTGCAACGCCCACGTGCTGCTCCATGCCAGGGCACTGGGGTGCTGGGGAGCCCATGCCCATCTCCCAGCCAGCCCACCCTGAATCCTGCCCCCCCTCCACCATCCCTGGGCTGTGACCCCTCTTGATGCTCATCCCCAGTGATGCTCTCTGCCCCTTGCCAGTCCTTGACAGATGGAAATGGTCACATCTGGGGAGTTCCTCCAAAGCCACAAAGGAAACAGAGCTGCCCTCATCCACAGTTGTGCCAGCTCCCACATTGCCAGGAGGACCCAGCACCGGCTTCACTCGCACCAGCCACACATCCCCAGTGAGGTCCCAGTGCAGGTGCCTCAAAGCAGACCCACACTGGTGCCAGAGCCGCTTCCCAGTTGCACACCTTGTGCTGTTCAACCTCCTTGAGCGTCCTTCCTTTGGCACAGGTTGCCCTGTGCCCAGGGCTGGCACCATGGGTGACACAGGTGACATGGTGCTGGAGTGCCCATGGGAGCAGCCTGTGCTGGAAGCACGTTTTCCATGTCCCTGTCACCCTCCTGGCAGTGTGGGCACTGCCGTCACGGCCTCTCGCAGCCACAAGAGCCCCGGCTGTGTCAGTGCACACCGCTCATGGGTCTGGGGGAGCACGGGTGGGCTGAGCAGATCTGGGAACACTGGAGCATCAGCAGACCCTCCACACGGCGCAGCTTCAGGAGAGATTAAATGGAAATCATTGCTATTTATTGTAATATTTATCAAGGTTTAGTAAATAATAGAAGCTGATCCCTCTTTGATCTCCTTGGGGCCAGCGTGCGGTGCTGGTGAATTAAAGTTTAATGATGCATGACAAGCCGGGATGAGGCAGAACGGGCAGACACCGGGCACACCGGCCCCGGGGCTCAAGCCATGCTGCCCTGACTTGGGTGGGAGCAAGGAGCACCTGGGGAACCTCTGCAGAGCTTCTGCCCTCACCAGTCCCCGATTTGCAGTGTGTGGAGCAGATCCCAGTGTCCACAAACAGCGCAGCGCTTGGCTCCATAGCTGGTGCTGTGCGTGGCGCATCCGTCTTCAGTGAGGGGGGACGCAGAAGCACCATGAGTCGGCTCTTGAGGGGTCAGGGAAAAGCCGCTGGGCCAAGGGCACGGTGAACTGGTGGGGTGGGCGAGCTCACAGCTCCTCTCCTCTGTGGAAAGAACAGACATCCTCAGGGGAGGTGTCTATGGCCCCAGGATGTGTCCCCCTCCCCTTTAAAGCCATTGAGGTCCTGGCTGAAGCATCTGGTGGTGGCATCACCAGCGGCCGCCTCTGGGAACAGCCACGCCTGGACTTCCCTGGTCTCCTCTCCCTCCCAACACCCCATCAGACAGCGCTGGGAGCCTGCAGGGCTGTCACACACCTCGTCTGGGGCTTGTTGTCCTTCTCCTCCGCGTTGAGGTGGCAGTGGCAGGTGGAGGCCTTGCTGTAGCTGACGGAGCGCTTGGTGGATTTCCTCCACCTCCGCGCACGCCGCACCACCCGCTTGAAGATGAGGTAGAAGATCTCACAGACGGTGAGGATGATGCAGATGGAGGAGGCTCCCACCATGAAATAGGTGAAGACTCTCTTCTCGGTTGGCCGAGCGATGTAGCAGTCCACGGTGTTGGGGCAGGGCTCCACGTTGGAGCATTTGACCAGCCGTGGCAAGTCGAAACTGTCCCACATCTTGTGCAGGAGGTAGAGGAAGACGATCTCTATGACAAGCTTAAAGAAGAGGCTGAGCAGGTAGGTCCACCACAGCCCGCCGTGCTTCTTGCCCGTGTTGCTGTAGAGCTTGGGGCAGTTCTCCCCGTTCTTCTCCCGGTTCTTCTTCTCCCGGTCCTCCCGGTAGGCCACGTGCATGATGACCAGGAGGGACGGGCAAGTGACAAAGATGAGCTGCAGGGCCCAGAGGCGGATGTGGGAGATGGGGAAGAACTGGTCGTAGCAGACGTTGGTGCAGCCCGGCTGCCGCGTGTTGCAGTCGAAGTCCTTCTGCTCGTCCCCCCACACGCGCTCGGCCGCCACCACGTAGACCAGGACACGGAAGACGAAGACCACGGAGAGCCAGATGCGGCCGAAAGCCGTGGAGTATTTATTGACCCCGCTGAGCAGCGCCTGCAGCGTTTTCCAATCCATGGCGGCCGGCGGAGACCAAAGTCACCCAACCTGGAGAAACAGCAGCAGAAGCGGTGGGTGAAGAGCCATGAGACACAGCTCATCTCTCGCTGCTCAATCTCATCGACCTCCCCGACTCATTACACCCATTTGGGGTGGGGGGACCATCCCACTCAGCTCCTACATGGATAAACTGGGCTAAACTGGCCACCAAGCTTTGCTGGCACCGAGAGCCGATGGGGAAGCTGCAGAGCTGGGATGCCGGGGTGCACCAGGGACCGGTTTTCTCTCTCGCGGTTGATGCCTGAGGCAGCCGAGCATGGCTGAGAGCGGGGCTGCCGAAAGAGAGAGCCCTGGCCCATACCCGCTCCCCGTAGTGCCAAGGCCCCCGTGCCAGCCAAACCGG
>NW_010165716.1:10185-10885 GCF_000695765.1 Mesitornis unicolor | reverse complement strand
CCGTCCCCACACCGATGGGTTTTTTGGGAGTTGCTCTGAGTCATGCATGCCGCCGCTGACGTGAGCACTGGGGGGTTTGCAAGGGGGGGACAAATACCAGAGCAAAGCACCCCATGATCCTGGGGTATGCAGGAAAGTGCCAAAGCCCTGCAGGAGCCACGATGGGCCCAGCAGGTTGGGGAGGGGGGCGTCTGGGGACCCCTGCATGTGGCTGGGGAGACAGCACTGCCACCTTCCAGGGGAAACACGTCCCAAATATCTCCAGCCCAAATTCCCACATTTTCTAAAAGAGAAGTTTTGTGTAAGAAAAATACAGGGGTTTTTTTTTTCCAAGCGAATGCTTTGTTTCTGACTGTTGAAGAGCCTGGGGCGTGTGGGATGGCCCAGCACTGATTTCAGGCCAAATCAAATCCTTTGTTCAAACTCACACACTAATTCCTGCTCAGCTTGATCAGCACCGCGTGGTCACCTTCCCAATCCCGGGACGTACCTGGAAAGGGCTCAGGGTCCTTCCTCGCTCACCAGGGGCTGTGGGGTGCGACGTGCCCAGTGCAGGGCATGGCCAGGGGTGCGATGGTGATCAGGGTCCCCTGGTCCGGGGAGGGCTGTGCAGTGCGATGCGATGTCCTGAGGCTGTGGGGAACGAACAGAGCCTGGAGCACTGCCTGGAGCCCATGGGGCCACCTGGGTCCCTGTCCCT
>NW_010165716.1:9827-10161 GCF_000695765.1 Mesitornis unicolor | reverse complement strand
ACTGCTGTGCTTCCAGGGATGCACGGAGAACCGTGGCTGAGCCAAGTGGGGCCGAGCCAAGTGGGGCCGAGCTGGGGTCCTGTGCCAAGTGCCCCTGCCTGCGCCCACACGCCCCATCTGAAATCGGGAGATCTCCTCCCTGGAGAGCCAGGGTGGCTCTTTGCTTAAAACCTGGAGAGGGCAGCTGATGCTTCCCTCCTCAGCCAAAAGCTGGTGCCGATGGCTGGAGCCCAGAGCCCCTGCGTTCCCCCAGTGCCAGTGCCCCCTCGCCAGCCTGCAAATTCACCCGTGGCCCCATCACCAGTGCCCTACCAGCGATGCTGCCCAGCACCCA
>NW_010165716.1:9519-9769 GCF_000695765.1 Mesitornis unicolor | reverse complement strand
CCGCCCCCGGGGCGCTCGCGTCTGCCTGCGGCACCCGTTTGCCTCCCGCCAAGCCCGGCACCCCCCAACGTGCCAGCCCCCAACGTGCCAGCCCCCAACGTGCCAGCCCGCTGCGTCACCGCCGGGTCCTGCCCCGCGTGGGTGCGAGGCGTTGAGCCCAAAAGTGCTGGTGTAACCCAAACGCAGCAGAGCGGGGCTGTGCCCCTGCTCGGGGGGGCTCAGCCTCTTACAAGCAGCGCCTGCGGTGGCC
>NW_010165716.1:5241-9396 GCF_000695765.1 Mesitornis unicolor | reverse complement strand
CCTGCACCCCGTTAGCACCACGGTGTCCATCGCCCCAACCCACATGTCCCTGTGAGCACCCTGTGCTGGAGGTACCTGCTCGGCCAGTAAAGGAGGTGGTGAGATCCGGGTGTCTTTTGGAGCGGGGCTGCTCCTTCCCAGCAGTGTTGTCCTCAGCCCTCCTGCGTGCCCCGGTTTCGGCGGCGGCGCCGGGTGCGTGTGGGGAGGGGAAGGGTGGTTTGCCCTGTTCCCAGTAATGGGTGAGTCTGGCAAACAGCTCCCGCGGAGGCTCCTGCCTGCGCACATGCACACACACGCTCGGGTTGAACAATAAAGGTGGGTCGAGCCCTGCAGCGAGAGCGACGGAGCCGGATTCCTCTGCAAACAACGCCAGCGGCTCCTGCCAGGTGATGCCGCGTCCCCTCGGCACTGCGAACCCCACAGCAAATCCTGGGCAAGAGCGGGACTGGCACCAGGTTCACACCATTCCCCAGCCACGGGTCAGCAACCGTTGCTAAGAATCACAAATTGCGCAATCATAACCCACTTTTTAAAACTATTTACCTTAGTAATAGTTTTGCAACAGCGCATCGGCATCTCCAACCACAGACACCGCCCTGCCGGCCCGGATGAGACCTTTCCCACGGCGTGGCACGGAGTGGGTGGCAGAGGGTGACAGCAGGGGCCCCTGCAGCAAGACCCTGCCCTTGTGGGACCCCTGCAGTGGGACCCTGCCCTTGTGGGACCCAGGATGTGTCCCCAAGGGGAGCTGGTGGCTCCCAGGGGGCTGAGTCATTCTCTCCCCCCACAGAAGCCCCATTTTGTGCCTCTGCAGACATGGCCAGGGCAGGAATGTGTTTCCTCTTGCCTGTGGTTTATGCGGTGCCCCGAGGCTTTCCTGGCCTCGCTCCGGCACACCCTGGGGTGCAATACACCCTGGTGTACCCCCAGGCGCTTCCTGGCCCATGGAGCAGCATGCGGTGCCTTGCCAGGGCCACCCCTCCCATGGGGACACCTTTGAAGAGCCCCGTTGGGTGCTCGACACTGAGAGGTTTGCTCCCTGCACTCGTGGTGAACAAGGAGCCACTCGCCCTTTATTTGGCTCCAGGAGGTCACATAAGGGGTGCGAGGTTTGCAGGGCAGGGGACACGGCAGGGAGAGGCCATGGGAATGGGGGTCCAGGAGACCCGAACCCTCCTGGGAGCCTGGGGGTGCAGAGGTGGGGCACAGGCACCCTCACCCCAGCCCAGTGCCCCCCTCACCCTGGAGCTGCCCTTGCAGGGCGTTATCAGCAGGATCAGGAATTCGAGCTATGCTGTAGGGCTGCAGCTCCAGCAGGAACCTGGGGGCTGTGGCCTTTGAGGTGAAAAACCCAAGAGGGCAGGTGGTGAGGTCCAAAATCGGGTCTGATTTCTGGGGAAGGCAGCAGCTCCCTGCCCCATGGTAAAACCCTGTGAGGGCAGCGGGGCCAGATCTCCCCAGCAGCCTCTCGCCTGCAATTTTGGCATTTCAGGAGAGGCCACATGGTTACAGTGAAAAGGTTTGGGTGTCATTTGGCACAGGCAGAAGGTTTCCCCTAAGGCATTGGGTGGGGAGTGGAAACACCCCGTGTTTTCCAGAGCTGAGCTGGGTATTTGGGTGTCCCAGCAAAGGGCAGGTCCCTGCACCCCCTCCGCCATCCCTCTGCTGACTGATTCGGTGTGGGCACAGGGACAAGGTGCCAATGGGATTTGGGAGCTCTCAGCATGAGGGAGGCCTTGGAGGAGCTTTGGGTACGTGCCCAGGGCACGTCACCCTGCTCCAATTCGCTGCAGTGATGGAAGAAAGGCTTCAGTGCCAGATGCAAACACTAAAAACACCCAGGGATTTCCAGTGACCTGACCTCGGGTTCCCTGTAGAGGAAAGTCCCAAGCAGGCAGTTGCCAAACCAGCAAGAAAACCTCCAAGTCTCTTCAAAAGGGTCTTAAACCGGGCATTGCCCTTGGCCACAGGACCCAGCCCTGCCTTGGATCCCCAGCTCCCTACCTGCCCACAGCACCCGGCCATCCCGGCTGTCCCCATGTCCCCGTGTCCCTGGGGAGGAGATGCCCCCGCAGGCACTGGGACGTGGGAGGGGGAGTCACGGGAGCCGGGGAGCCGGCAGCGGGGGCAGCCGCTCACTGCGGTGCTGGACATAAATCAGCGTTTCTCTTCCATTCCCAGCAAACAGGAGGTTTTTTTGGGCAGGGAAGAAACAAGCCCTTGCTGGGAATTAGAGACTGTCCCCGACCTGTGCCACCACACACACGAGCTCCTCCGCATCCCTGGCCGGGCTGGAGTTAGTGATGGGTTTCCTCTAAATCACTTCTGCCAAAATCCACAGGGCCTTCTGGGCACCCAATAAGGAAATACAACCCCCTGTATGATGATGCAAAGTCAGGGAAATAGTCACCTTTTATCCTGACACCCCCAGTTCGTTTGCTTTCCCACCAACACCAGCCCTGTGTCTCAAACCAGCGCTCTGCACCCCAGGGGATGCCGCAACCTCCAGGCCCTCCCCTGTTTCTGCAGCACCAAGTGGGGCAACATCAGCTCCTCCGAGCACAAAAACCCACCCTAAAGAAGCCACCGAGTGCTGAGCCCAAGCCTGGATGGTGCAAAACACCCAGAGCTTCATGGAGCGGCCGCACCACAACAAATGCAACCGGCTCAGCGGGTCTCTCGCAACGGGGACTGCCGCTTTGATGTGTGGAAGCGGGGTGGTTGCTGCGGGTCCCATCCCTGCAGCCATCAGCACTGGGAACACCTCGGGATTTTGCTAATTGGGGACAGCCTTGATCAACAGCAGCCAAGCTTGCTGGAAAACAAACAGCCCAGCCCCAGCTCTTGAAGTCAGAGGCACAAAGAACAGCTTGTCTGCTCCGACGGTAAAGGCTTGTCCTGGTTTTGCAGGGACAGGATCATGGAATCAATTTTCTGTTTCTAAGAAGACTGCAGCACTCGGTTACAGGGCAATAAAGCTGATAAAGACATTTTGGGTTAGTTTTCAGCTGGCTCTGGAGTGTGGATGCTGCAGGGATCAGGGTCTTTAGCAGGTTGGAGTTTGTCGGGTGTAGGAACTGGGGGATCAAAACCCAAAGTAGCTGACCCCAAGCTGGCCAACAGAATTATTCCACACCAAAAATGTCCCTCCCACTGTAAACTGGGGGGTTTGCCCTCTTTCCTCGAGGGCTGTTGTCTCAGGAGGGTCTCGCCTGTTGTTCTAACCCAAAGCCTACACCCCAACTCATAACCATCACACCTTGTGACCGTCACACCAGCTGAGTAGAACTCTCTGTACTTTATATTAATACCAGTTTTTATTATTATTTTATTAAATCTGTTTCTATTTCAATCTATGGATCTCCTTTCCTTTCCCTGACTCCCTTCCCTGGATAGAGAGGAGCCCATGGGGTGACAAAACGACTGCCTAAACCCCAAAAACGCTGCAGTAAGGACATTTTTCAGGTGGATAAAGCAGCGAGCACAGCATCCCCCGGTGCTGCTTCCTTTGCAGCGGGGCCAGCGGTGGAAAAAATAATAATCACACCCTCTAAATAAAGCAAAACCAGTAACAGATCGAGCTGCATGTTCAACGTTAATGTTACTTACGAGTGCATTTGCCATGAAATTATTGTTAATTATTCATCCCGGCTAATGCTCGGTTACCGCTGATGGCCTTAGAAATTGCTGCGCCGCCTGAGTCACGGCAAACGCGACACATTACGGCAATAAATGAAATCATATTCTGCCATTTAATGTTATTGTTTAATCGATGGTTGGGGTGGTTTTCCTCTCTTTTATTGGGCTGTTTTGCTTGCGTGTGTTCCTCTGTCTGGGCAGGAAGAGCCATCAGCCCACAGCAGGCTCTGGTAGCCCACGGCGGGGTCTTTTAGCTCACGGCCGCTCATGCCTGCACTTTGTCACGGTGGGGGGCCTGCCACAAGCCCGTGCCCTTGTCCCCATTCTGCTAATGAGTGTTAATTAATGACGATTGCATCAGCCCCAAGTGGCCTCGACATTTGTGGTGCGGCTTACGCAGAGTGGGGGATGCAGGATTCCCCAGAGAGGGGTTCCCCAGGGGTCAAGGATGCCCGTCCTGGCTGGTCCCTCTCCCACATCACCTCCACCACCTCCAAACTGGTTTGGCAGCTCCCT
>NW_010165716.1:4262-5226 GCF_000695765.1 Mesitornis unicolor | reverse complement strand
GCTCCGGCGCATCCCTGTCAGCCCACGGCCGCTCTGCCACGCGTGGGTCCCGGGGACCTTCACGCCTCTGGGTGTGCCCGCCTGTGCCCAGCAGCCCGTCTTGAATCAAGAATTTATTTATTATCTTAAAGCCGGGGATTACAGGGAGATACCGAAGCTGTCCTCCTTCCTCGCCTGCACCCAGCGCCTGGCCAACGCTGCGGTTTTGCCGTTGCCTCGCTGGGCACAAGGGCAAGTCCTTCCCTGGGCAGCATACACCCCGTAACGCCCCGTGCATCCCAAAAACCAGGCACTGCTCCCATTTCCAGTGGCTTTCCTCCAGCAGACGGGAGCCTCTGGCCAGTGATTTGTCCACGCAGGGGTCCAGACCTGATTTCTGCACCGCGGGATGGATGAGGATGAGGAGGATGCAGTGCAGGTGAGTGGCTCCTGCCTTCCCCTAT
Source organism: Mesitornis unicolor (assembly GCF_000695765.1). Taxonomy (NCBI): domain Eukaryota; kingdom Metazoa; phylum Chordata; class Aves; order Mesitornithiformes; family Mesitornithidae; genus Mesitornis; species Mesitornis unicolor. Next base: position 4,783 of record NW_010165716.1, on the reverse strand, counting down.
CAGCCCTAGAGAAGAGCCTCCTCCTCAGGCAGTGTGGCAGGAACGGAGGCCGCAGGCGGGATGGAGGCTGTGGGAGGGATGGAGGCTGCAGGGGGGATGGAGGCTGTGGGGGGTTTGTAGTCCACCCCATGGAAAACCTGTCCCCCCGTGTCCGTGGGCTCGGCGTGGAGGACCACGCAGTCGTGGCTGCCTGCCCCTGCCGTGGAGCCACTCGCGGCACCGCTTGCCGACCAGGTACACGGCCTCGATGAGGCTCAGTGCCACACAGACACAGGCCGTGACCACCATGAAGAGGGTGAAGATGTTCTTCTCGGTGGGCCGGGAGATGAAGCAGTCCACCACGTTGGGGCAGGGGGGCAGCTCGCACTTCACCACCCGGGGCAGGGTGTAGTTCTTGTAGAAGCGGTAGAAAATGTAGAGGAAGACCACGTCCACGCCAGCCTTGAAGATCAAGCTGAGCAGGTAGGTCCACCACAAACCCCCCCGCTTCTTGCCGGGGTTGAGGTAGGTGCTGCGGTAGC
>NW_010165716.1:0-4176 GCF_000695765.1 Mesitornis unicolor | reverse complement strand
GCGTGGCCCAGAGTCGGATGTGGGAGACGGGGAAGAAGTGGTCGAAGCAGACGTTGGTGCAGCCCGGCTGCCGCGTGTTGCAGTCGAAGTCCTTGTGGTCGTCGCTCCAGACCCGCTCGGCTGCCACCACGTAGACCAGCAAGCGGAAGATGAAGACGAGGGAGAGCCAGATGCGGCCGAAAGCGGTGGAGTACTTGTTGACCCCGCTGAGGAGTCCCTCAAACACCCCCCAGTTCATGGTCCCTCGATCCCGTCAGCTAACCTGGGAGAAGAGAGAAGGCAGAGTGACACCAGAGAAGCTCCAAGGTCCCCACCAGAGCACTGTCCCCTCTGTGGAGTCATGGGGACCCACCAAATTTGCCGATCCTGCCGTCACAAAAGCATCCTTCAACCCCCACGGGTCCATGGCTCAGCCTGTGCCATCCTGCGCCATCTCCCCCCTCGTTGCCCAGGTTTTTGTTATTAAACTTTCCTTACGCAGATGACAAGTCGGAGCAGCCGGGGCGTGACTCACCCCGCAGCCCCGTCCTCTCCCATCGCTGGAATCTGCCGTCGCCTCCGCTCGCCCGCCCAGGCAGGGCCCTGCTCCTACCTGCACCGTGCCCATGCACCTGGGGAGGCCACGCTGGGTGCAGAGTGGAGGCAAAGGGAGAGCTGGGGGAGCTGCACAGCCTCTCAAAATGCTGCGGTGCTGACCCAGGGCTGAGCAGCCACAGAACCCGATTTTCCCCAGCTCAGGTGAATCTCAGTCTGTACCAGCACCCCGAGAAGCTCGTTTGACCTTGCATTGCACTGTGCTGGACAAATGCACCCCATGCAGTGCAGGGTTGCAGCCGACCGGGACTCCCAGGGCTGCATTTGGCACCCACCCTGCTTAAACTTTTTACCTATCAGTAAAATAACAAGATTCACCTCTCGGGGTGATCGCACCCCATTGCTCCACAAAGCCTGGCCCATGCAATGTGCCTGCTCGGGGCAGTCACAAATGTTCCTCAGGCACGCACCTCCCGTCTCGCCGGGTTTACCCCCACAAACCCCGGATTTCTCCTTCCCCATGCACCTTCCAACAGCCCAGGGTGCGCCCATCACCCCGACGTCGGGTCGGGCTCTGCACCCTGCAGCAGACGCGGATTCCCCAGCCCCAGAACCACCTCACTCAGCAGAGTCGGGGACTGCAGCCCAGGAGCGTTTCGGTGCCGCTTACCTGGGGTCCGTGGCTCCGGCGCGGCCGGCGCGGCTGCGGGTCGGTGCTCGCCCGCTCCTGGAGCGCATCGCCCGGTGCGAGAGGTACGGCATGAGTCACCGCTGGGCTCCTGGGAGCGAGGAGGAGATTCCCGGGGGGAAGGGATGAGCTTTGAGGTGCATCCTCACGTGTCCCAGATTTCCGGGGGTGACGGGACATCCCGCAGCTTGCGGGGGCCGATCCTGCTGCCGTGCGGGGATGGGTGGCATCGGACAGGGATGCTGCAGGGGTACCCGGCGTGGCCTGGAGTCCCTCACCCCCTCCCTGCGCCCACCCTCGCTTGCTGGGACTTGCAGAGCTGACACAGTCAAAGCCCTGGGAGCCGGAGGCACCAGGAGCAGCTCAGCAAACACCACCCGTTATAATCCCCTTTCTTTCAAACTTTGCACCATGGCAATAACTTCAGAGGATTCTTTATCCCTCCCCACCTTCTGATAAGTGGGCAGCAGTTACTTATCTCACCGGGACTTGATTAACCACTTTAGTGCTCCCCTCACTACAAGCTGGTGCAAGTCCCTTCCCCATCACCCCCTCCCTGTCACCCTCCCAGGATGAGTCTCCCGGTCCCAGACCCCCCTTTTTGAGGCCTGATCCCCCCGGTTCACAGCTTTGGGGTGCAGCAGGGAGCGGGGGGGGGTGGGTCAGATGGGTGAGAGTCCGAGGAGCGGGTGCTGCTGCGAGGGGTGCAGGAGCTCGGGAGCGGCTGGAGCCGTTTGCGGAGCAAACACACGTTTCATTTGCAATTCCGCTGTATTTTTTTTTAAAAATGTAGAGAACACAAATCTAAACAGCTGTAAAGTAAATTACCACTGTTTGCGGATGGCTCCAGGGAAGAGTTCTGCAGTTTGAAATCAAACAAGCCCATTTTTGGTTGTTTTTTTTTTCTTAACACATCTGTGGTGGCTGTGCCAGGAAGGGGCCTCTGGGGGGATGCACCCCCCCCATGGGGTGGGCACGGAGCAGCACCCATCCTGCCAGCACCCAGCGGTGATGGGGGTGATGCTCTGCCCCAGGCATCCCCAGGTTTGTGGGTATCCTAAGGGGCTCTCGTGGCTTGCTGTGTTCTGGGTTTAAATCCCCTCTTTTGGGGGGTGGCCAGGCGCAATGGGCAGTTTCTGTGGGTGCTGGGCTGCAGGCAGAGCTCATCCCCACCCCTGCATGACCACTGCCACCCGCCGTGTCCCCTGCCCTGCTCTGATGGCAGGAATTGAAAAGAAGTGGCCATGGAGCTTCCCTCCACGTCCCCCTGGGTGGCACTGTCCAGCCAAGCCCTGTTTGCATGGGAAATACCTGTTGGAAGCACAGAAGAACTCCACTTTATCTTCCAGGAACAAGCCCCGTTCGTACATTTTCACTACGACATGAAATATGAATAGTGCTTTGCATTTATATAGCGTCATTCATGCAGGAGTCACCAGCCGAGCTCCTGATGTGAATCACACACCACAGCCAGCCCCGGAGGAGGTGGGTCAATGGGACTGTACCCTTTTTCCTGCTGTGCACACTGAGGCTTTCCTAGCACTGACTCCCTTCACCCAGCAGCGTTGTTATTCAGAGAAGGCGGCCACTTTGTTTGCAGATAATTAAAAAAACAACCAAACAGATCAGTGAAAACTAAACACACAGAGCAGGCTGGACCTTGGCTAAAACACTGGGAAAGTCGTGTGAGCGTCCGTCGCTGCTAACTTTTATAAGGGGGACTGCAGGGAGTAACCTCATTTCTAGGGAGAGCTTAATTAATCATGGACTCAGACTGACTCCATGAGCTGGTTTGCCACTGAGGAGATAAATTCACATGGTCGGTGGTGGCTGAGAATGGAGATGAGGTTAGCAGGGACCTAAATCCTTGCAAGTGATACAGAGAAGGGGACAGGGCAAGCAGGAGGACAGGGCACACATATCCTGCAAAACTCCTCCCTATGCTGGGAAATGAGGGGGGCACAGAGGGGAGATGCAGTGGCAAGGAAAGAAGGTGGAGGGCAAACTCCCAAGCTGGAGGGGACCATGGGCGCTCACCCCATCCTAAAACCCAGGCAGGGAGGGGCAGGGTCCCAGGATGCTCTCAAAGTGGGTGCAGAGCCCAACCCAGCCCTCAGCCCCCGCTGACGGACCCAGTTACATCTGTATTGGGTCCTCTGGCCAAATAATCACCGTGCAGATGAGATCTTTGCCCTTGCTGCTGACCTTGGCGGCATTCAAACAGGCGACCCGTGGGTCGTTGTCTTTATATCCTATTACAGCCTCCTGAGTCATGCCTGTCCCCTGGCAAGTGACATTATTTGGAAATGGCAGCTAAATGGGAAAGGGGTCGTGCTCCCAATACGGCGACAATAGGACATGACAGCGCTTTTCTGAGTGATTAAGCCTCAGGTGATGTCAGGGCTGCAAGAGAAGTGGCTGAAGGCTGACAGACTTTAATCACCCCAGACGTGTCACCGCATCCACACGCTCCATCCTAGCGGAGTCGGCTTTTAGTGCGAAATAGGAGCAATAGACAAAATAACCAAGCCCAACCTGTGCACCCACCGGTAGTTACCCGAGCTGCAGGTACTGCTGTTAATAGCCAGAGCAGCCTGTTGGTCCTCCAAGATTATTCTGCAATAAATAAGCTCCGATGCCTTAAAATAACAGTCTGGGGCTGTGGGAGCAGACGCTAGATGGCAATGGGAGAAAGCACTGCGCGGCACCGGTGCCTTCCCTGGAAGAGTCTGGCAAAGCAGAGCCGAAAACTCAGGATGACGGAGCAGAAAATGTCTCGGCTGGGAGAGGTGGCCAGATCACCTCCAGCCCCACACCAGCCCTGCGGCTGGGCGGCTTCCCGGGGCGAGAACAGCGGTGTGGTGGGGCTCCTGGTGCTCAGCCTCTTTGCTGAGCTAATAGAATAGTTTATCCCTGTATATATATAAACATATATAGAAAAAATATATATACAT
>NW_010165715.1:20922-91866 GCF_000695765.1 Mesitornis unicolor | reverse complement strand
CTCAGTTATGCACTGGGCCTAAAACACGACATTTAGCTAAACTTTACAATGAAAAGAGTGTGAACACCCAGATAGCAAATGCTGCACATTTCTGACAGATGGCTGTTATTTATTACTCAACAGTGCTCCATGGAGATTCACCATAACTCCCAAAAGTATTGCTTGCTTATAAATATATGTATTTTCTTAAAATGTGGCAACTTGGTATTCAAAACGGCAAATATTTCTTGTAGTATTAAGTATACATGGTTGTCAACACAGGTGTGTCTAACATCTCATGGGGACAATAGGTTGAATATTAATCTATTTGAACTAAACACAATCCATATATGGTCTGTCTGTGCTTGTATTTATTGGATAGCTGAGAGCAAAACATCAGGAAGTACTGAATGAATAGGAATTACTGAATGAATAGTGACAATGTGATTAACATCAAGGTCAAATTTTCTGAAAGGACAAAATGAAACAAGCTGAAATATCATTCTGAAGTCAGTGGTGCCTAGAATCATAAGGCACTTTAAAAATTGTCATTTCAAACCATGTGAGAATTTTATTTTTAGTCAGACTAAGGTGGAATTACAGATACAAAAGTGACTTTAAAAGGTCACTTGTCTCATTCTCCTACCTTAAAGTCAGTTGTGCTTATAACATTTCTGCTGTCTTTGGCCTAATATTGAGCATCAAGTGACAGAAATTCCATAATAACTTGTACATTGCAGTAACTTATGGTAATGTTTCTCCCTCTTAAATAACATTTCAATGTCTATCATCCCAATTTTACTGGGCTTTTAAACTCTCCCTAAGCATTTAATGATTGCTACACTTTTCATAACACATAAACACTCTGCAAAAATAGTTTTTATGAAATAATAATCTTTAATTGGACTATGTGCTTTCATTTAAATACTTTTTTGTTTCTTTCTGTTCCCTGCCATGAATAATCTTAACCTTAATAAGCAAGAGCCTTACTGGGGCTTGACTTTTGAATCTACAGTAAAAGACATGAGAATGCACTTTGAGCATATGTTAGTGGAATTTATCAGACTGTTCCTGTCTTCTGCACAAGCAAATTCTGAAAACTTTGGAGCAAAAGCATCATTTTCTATAGAAGAATATAATCTAAATTATATAAGTTTGTTCATGAAGTTAATGACATTTAGATATTCAAAGATATTGATACATATAGAGAAGGATTTGAAACAGCAAAAGGATTTAAACATCCATTGGAAAGGGTGGAGGTTGGTGGTTTAATCTATTTGAAAATACCAAGAGGCAAACATTTGAAAACTACTAATGTACTCTGGTATCTAGATTCTTCATGTCAATATTACTTTCAGAGCCAATCAGTTCACCTGACTGAAAACCCAAATCAGTTCCTATTTTTGTGACCTTTCAACTATTAATGTTGATAGAGTAGTTTATTGGTTTTTGTCTAAACTGTTATGTCCTAACATTTTACAGTAACAAAGTGAGGAATCAGAAACTAGCACTGAATTATTGTCATAAAGGTTGAAAATTAATCCTGAGAGAAAAGAACCAAAAAACAAACAAGAAAAAGGAGACTTTGGGATCATATGCGAAGAAATTTTAATTTTACTTATACAGTCCAACACAATGTACATTGAAATACAAGTTTGTATACAAATATTTTGGCTTTTTTTAAACAAAAGATATGTCATGTGCAATTTTTCAGATAACATCAGTCAATACAAACAAATTAATCTCAGAAAACATTAGGGAATATCTAGAATAATGTGTTACTTCACAGTGACAAATGGTTATCAGATAATGCTAATGCAGATTTTACTTCCCTTGTAAAAGGGCTCTCTTTTTCCCTCAAATTTATTTCCCTTAGAAATAAACTTCCCTAGAAGTCAGTGAGACAGAACATTTTCTATGTGTTTCACATATTAAAAAAAAAAGTGATATAATAGTAAAGATAATGTTAAGCTTGCTTTAAACTTTGGGAAACAACTAAAAGTTGAAAACATGTATGAAATTATTTTATAGTTTTAACTGGTATATCCAGTTGAGTTTTCTTCAATATACTAATAAACATGCAGTTGTGCAGGTTTAGGTTTCACTAATGCCTATATTAGACTTGTAGTTTTACTATTATTTGGAGTAGAAGTATAAATCAGGTAATACATGATAAGACAGCAAAACACTTGCAAACCTCATTCTCACAACAGTGAAGACAATTTCAAGTTCATACTGAAGTACTTTTATAGTCAGTGTATTTTTTTTTCACTGCCCAAGTGAGATGGACATTCTGTGTTTTAGGAACACACTTAGCTCCTTTGTCCCACTTCCAAACATTGCAGAACAGATTCCAATGGGTCACCTTTGTAATCATACACAAATTATTAAAGTTATTCATACTCGTAATTGACACAGAATCTCTTAGTTACATACTAGGATAATAACATTTCACCTGAGAAGTGTTCTCCTTTTGAACTGGGACAGGTGAATTTTTAGATTAATAAACAATAAAGTAATAGATATATGAACTAAGTGGCTTGCATATTGAAGATAGTAGTCTGAAGAAAAAACAAACAAACAAGCAAACAACCCAGAAGATAAGAAATCTGAAGATTTCTTCCTTCTCTTCATTGATTATTGAATGAGGAAATGGAAAGAATATGAATGTGTGCTTGCTTTTTACCTATGTTATATACACCGTATAAAACTCAGAGGTGAGAACTAGGAAAGAGAGAGAAAAAGTAGTTTTATTTTACTGACTGGTTGTGTAGCTAATTATATGTAGTGTGCCATTTCAGTCTGAGGAACCCACGCTGGATGTCGTTAGCATATGCTGTATGATGTTACTGAGTCTGCACTTCAGCGCTAGTGTACAGCTTACACAGTACTTGAGTTGCAGTTTGTTTGCTATAGGACAATGGTCCTAGATCTGAAAATTAAGTCTGGCTGCCGTTTACCCGTATGCTTTGAACAAAACCAGAAATAGATATACAAATTCCACAGCACTCTGAAAATAAGCAATTACCCTTATTTTAGCAAAAAGTTGTCTAAGCTCATGCTTTCTAGTGCTTACTCTTTTGAATGTATTTATGATAAACTGACATATTTGTCTGTATGAATGAAGACACTATAGTAAAACAGATGCAGTTATGATAATATAACCACAATGCTATTATGCATAAATTAAATGTATAACTCATAATGAGTCATCGTCTCACATTATTTGTGTTAAAAAAGTGTTTTATAATTATTCCTATATGCATTCATGTCCACAAAGGAATCAGAGTACATCTGAAAATAAAAATACGGTATGCATACCAATGATCTTTGTCTGGAGTGCTAAAAAGGCAAAAAATAACATCATGTTTTCTGACTATCCTTAAAAGGTTTACTGATAAGAGTTTGATTCAAGTGATTTGAGAGAAGAGTGAGCCAATCATCTAATCTTATCTCAGGTACAATGTAGGTCATGGAGCATCCCCCAGTAAAACTTGCATCAGCCTCATACTTTCTGTTTGAGCAGCAACACATGCATTAGGAAAAATAAAAATCTGATTTAAGGTTTTGAGTTCTATACCCTACTTGTATATTTTTCTGTAGTATATCACCCTAATTAAAATCAGAAATTGATTTCTAGGATCGATGTGTGGCCTTCACTTAAAACCTTGTTTGTAACAGAAAATTATATAAAAAGAACAATCTTTTCCTGAAAGAAAATTCTTGTTGATCCTGTCATTAACTCTTAGGCTTTAATCTGATTTGTCCCTACTGGAAAGATTAACGAGCAGAATTTAACAGGTATAGATGCTAGTTAACAGCATGCTTCATAGGACAAGTGAGCGTTATTCAAATAGGTTACCATTATTTCATTGTAGTTTTCTTGGCTTCCTGCAATATCTGTGGAGGTGTGGGATAGGTGTGTGATGATATCCCATCACCAGGGATTTGATGATTTTGGATTATCCTCATAGTCAATATAAGAAAAAAATTATCTCCCTCTCCTCACTGGATTGGTACTGCTGTCTGGAGATTTTTCTCCTTCTGAAATATAAACCCCAGTCCTTACATTTAGTAGTACATCTCGAGCTCACTGAGGTCTTATGGATACTGAGAATACCTACTGGTATTCTTCATGATAATTCTGCAGTGTCCCTGCATAGATACCAGCTGTAACTGCTTTCTAGCTATTCATACTGTACATCCTCCAGGATACTTTCTGGGAAACTCATTGTGTGTGACTTCATCACACTGCAGAAGAAGAAACTTATTTATATATATATATGTGTGTGTGTGTGTGTGTATTTGTTTTAGTTGTTTTCATTATATGGATGAAACAGAAATTAATTATTGACTAACAACTCCGTACTCTAACATCTCTAATCCTTCCTATAGCCACCGAGCAAGGAATCATCCAGTTTTTGAAGCACAGAATGCGTCTTCTGTATGCTAAAATGTTAAACATAGGCTTTAATAATTCTATTTTCTATATGTTTTATAAAGGATCTAAATGGGAGGCCTAGAGTTAATGATGTCACCTATCCTTAGACTTCTAGTAGTTGTTTGTATGTACATAAGTCTACGAAATTTCCATTTATAGTCAACAGAGAGAGGAAAACACTTTTGGAAGTACTTTAATTGCATACCTTAGGGCTGGATGAACTATATTCCATAAATTTATATTTGTCTTGACAGACTTTAAAGGAAATCTACTCGTTGAGCTTAAATCCCATCCTAGGTCTTTCGTATCTAGGTGCTATCTTAAATGTAACCTCAGTAATAACAGAGCTATCTAATTTTTTTTTCCTATCTGCAGCCCTCAGCGTTGTACTTTCTGAAAAGCTGACAATATCAATGTGTTTATCTTCCATACCTTCTGCAGAATGGTGGAACTGTAGCTCAGATGTACAGATAAGGAATTATATATAAATCATAAATAGCTTGCTAAGTCATGAAAAGAAGTTTCTGTACATGGGCAATATTGATTTGAGGGTGTTGTTTTGAAGGCAAATCAATGTCTTTATCCTTGCAACTGAGGCTACAGCTCTGCAAATTCTGTTATGCAATAGGCTGTTATTGCAACTTTAAAGATACAAAGATTTTTGGTAACCTTGACAGAGTTCTTATGACTTACATATGTGTAGTTTATTGAACAGATAAGCTATGAGTAATATCTTAGCCCCAGTTCTAGGTAAGCAACTTATTTGCAATTTATGATACTTAACTGATGTTAACACATATTTCTACCTGTAATGTGCAGTCCCAATATTTTTCTACAACAATTAGAAAGAAAATAAAAATCATACCCTTGTTTAAAACATCCTATTCAAGAATATAACAATCTTTTAGCTACATTTTTGAGGGAGAGTAACATATCAGAAATATTACCAAAATATCTGTTGGGATCTTGTCGCAGAACTTGGCATATTTTCATATTGTAGCAGCTAAAAAGCTTTTGCTATAGTCTGTAGCATTATTTTTTCCTATTTCTCAAGCTTTCTACAGGAGGTAAGGATGCCAAGCAAACATTATATGTATGGTTATGAATGAGATTTAACATACTGCATACTGGGTGGGGGGGGGAGGAATTACTGAATGGGAAAGATTGAAGAGAAGAAGCTGCGTGTTAAAAAGACTTTATTTTTAATATTTATTTTTTGTGACCATATTTCCACAGTAAGGTCATATGAGGTACACTCTTGTAAAGTTATATTTTTATTTTAAACTACTCAATAAGAATTTTCCTTTGGAAAATCAAATTAACACTTTGATATTGAGATAGGTTAAACTGGTTACTTAATAGTAAGGTTAACTCGAACCATCATGTAAATGACCTAATAGCTATAAATAATATGGAGTTTCTTAATATTAGATCTGATAGGCCTGGAGCTTATTTCTGCTTATGACTTCCATTTAGAGTTAGGAGCCAAAATCAACATTTTGTATTAATTCTGTTATTACATATGGCACATAAAATAATGAATTGTCTATCATAAGCAGTTTGAACTAAACATAAGGTTGTAGCTGTTATTATTTTCTAAAATACTGTTAATTTAATTTTCATAAAACAGAGCCAGACCCATGAAGTCAGTTTCACTCAAGCTCATACAATATTTTTGTAACCAACATTTGAGTAACACAAAAAATTGAGTAAACTTTTGTCTAGCAGTTGTGTTTCTAATCTGGGTATGAAACATGGATACTTCATAAGAAAGCATGGAAAATCTTTATGCTTCCTATGCAGAGAGTAATTAAACTACAGGAATTAACCTGATTCTTGTCTTGAAAGTCAGTAAAACCATAAATTTTAATATACAGAATTTCACAGTGTATATTAATGGACATTTGTTTAGAGTAAATGTTAGAGTTTTGATGTACTGTTTTCCTAAAATATGTGAAATACCAAGCTGAACAAAAATGTAGATCTAATAATAAGACCAAAAATAGGTTTGATGAGAAATAATTTCAGCGTGTCTAGCTGCAGATGATGATGGTACAGCTGTAGAAGCTGAGACTGAAGCAATCATGAAAGTGAATGTTCTTAGTGTAGGCTGGACTGAATCACTCAGAAATATACAAGGTGCCAGATGCTAGAGCAGTTGCCTTATTTGCCAAGGCATTGAGAACTGTAAGGCAATGAGTCCCAAGCAGCTTTTTGAGAGGGAGTCCTACTTGGAATAAAAGACTGTAAAACCAAGATGAAGCAGAATTGCATAGATTTAAGAAAACTGATGTACAATGTGATGAAAAGAGAATACATTAGAAAGTAATTTAGAAGCACCTCCCCTGACTTAGAAACCCAAATATTATTTTTAAAACAATTATATAATCTTTGATTACGCACCAAAGTCATATTAGCATAGCAACACTACTTCAGTTATTTTTTCCCATTCTAGTTACAGTGTTAAAAATGTTCTTAAATTAGGATAGAATATATCAATGTGAAAGTCACCACAACAAGAGAAGCTCTTGCATATATCCAGTTCCAACAATGTAACTCATTCTGCTTGAAACAACACTATAGATCTGAATCAAAACATTCAAAGCTCTACAAAATTGTTGTAATTACCATGCTTCAGAATGGAGGTGCAGAGACACGCAAGCTGGTTCTTCACAGACTTTCTCAGAAACTCTACATACTGAATGCCATAGAGGAGTGTGCACTGCAAGTTTGACTGCAGTCTCTGCTACACAGATTAATTTTCTTTGGAGAAACAAATACAATGCTTTTCCTGCTGCCTTCATCTCTAGGCTCTGAGAGCTATGAATCTAGAATTCCTGAAACATAGAAGGTGTTTGATATAGAAAAGATAAAACATGTAGAAATATTCCTTACTGAGATATGCAAGCCTTGTGAAGGGAAACGCACCACTGCTTACTAGATAAATCCAGCTGGCAGATTTTTAAAACCATACATACCACCTCCCAAACATTGTATTGAGATTTAGCCTTATGTGAAGACTCTGGTTTCCACCACAGATGTGTACTGTATATTTTTCCATCAAGCACTTCATTGGAAAATGGACATAAACACCTAAATGTATTCATGCTTGCTTGTTTAGTCTATAAACATGGTGACCAGTCTTCTAAGGCTACAACTGCCTTTGATAAAGAGGGGTGAACTAAATGCCTTAGCTCTCAAGATCTTCATAATTCTTGAGAGGTAAAGCATGTTCTGAAGGTACTCCTGTATGCTTTACCTTATGCCTTATAAGCAAAGCACAATAAATAATACAAGCATGTTTTTCTGTTTTTTGTAACTTAATTTTGTGCTTTGCAACAATTCAAGACTAGTAAGTCAGCAAGCTGAGAAATGGCTTAATCTACTTGATAAACTTTCTGTTCTGGCACAGTGTCTTGTGATGAACTAACAAAACTTCATGGATAGTGTGGTTGCAAGTCTGGTTCCTATGCCTTTTTGCTCCTGTATGAAGGCTATTTAGAGCAGGATCAGAATTATCAGAATCCCCTATCTATAGTTTCACGGTTTCTGGAAATTCCACTGACCAAACGAAACCTCAAAGCTTTCTTTGCAACTTCTTGTCTTTTCTTTTTACTAACCAACAGAACAGAGATGTTCACCTTTGCTCATGCAAGAACTGCTACTTCGGTTATTTCACTGGTTGATGTTTAAGTATAATCCTTAGTTACAACATCTTAGACATTCCATGTCTCAGAAATTATTCAGTAACATCATAAACTTTCCTTGCCAAGCTATTACTTGTACCTTTTACATGTAGGCTTTGTAATTCTCATGCCAAGAGTGTTAAAGACTGAAATACTGTGAAAGACAGACTCTTAAGTGGAACAGTTAACTTCCACACCTGCACTTTAAGGAGGTAAATCTGCTGGGCATTATTCTCTCTTGTACTAGCAATTAAACCTTATTGAGGATGGAAATCTTTATGAGTAGGACTTGTAACTTTTGAAGAACTACTAAAATGGTGAGTGTTGTATTGGAAATCATGTTAGCTATTGAAGAAAATGAAAAATAGTTTCTTAGTGGCTGTGAATTGCATTTCGCTTAACTATTTTTATTTGTTTTTATTTTTTTAGGTTGTATAATTTTAATTTTTTTTGCAACTGTCAATTTGAGGCATTAAATATGAGTACTAAAGTACTACATGAAGAATTCAGGATCTAACTACAAGGCTATGCAAATTATTGTACATAAATTTTGTTCCAAATCTTTGCTTTATTGTCACTCTACTACATTCATAAATTTAAACATAAAAAAGTAGAGTTCTTTAATGTTGAATCTGTGCTCTTCATTAACAACAACATTTGCATTTATATGTGGTGTCCTAATGCATACATATTTGACTTCAGTAATTACAGACTCATTTATCCATCTGTGTGAAGCACGTTTGGTAGGCATCACTGTCAGGATCTGTAAACACATCACCAGTTTGTGATGACAGCAGATGGCACAGGAACTGACCATCAGAGTTTGCATATCTAGAAATATCTGCTCCTGGCTAATGACTAGATTCAGAAGACGATGTCTCATTGATGACTGAGCTATGGCAATAATACTGTTTTATTCACTATCACTTGGACTAAGTGATAAGACTGTGTCTTATGATTTGCTCCAGTGTGAGACTGACAAATAAGCCCATAAAATGGAAGAAATCTCAGAGGAGCTGGGCGAAGATGATGTGCCCATGAAGCTCAGGGAATAATGCAAGGTTTAGCTGACCACAGATGCAGTAAAAAAACTCACTTTATTTCACCACAAGGGGGTCAGAGGGTGGCCTACATTTTAAACAGCTATCAACAGCTGAGTGGTGGTGTAAATGTTTCTCCCTGAGTCCATTCAAACAGCATGAGTACCTCCCTGAGGTAGTCAGACCTGCACGGGGCAAGTGAATTAGTGATTCAATGACAAATTCTAAAATATCACAATTAGACAATTGTATAAATTTAAATATCACAGTTGTTTCTATATTCTTGAGCTCTGCCAAGTCCCTGTTTGAACTTCTAGTCTAAGCAAAACAACTAAGTTTGGGAGTTCAACAATATTGTCAGTACCTTCTGGACCCATTGGGAGGCAGAGCTATTATTTCCTGCAGCAACATTTTTTATTTAATGCTGCTTACAATACTGTCCCATCTAAGAAAGTCACAGATATCCTCACATAGAGACATGTCTTCCTGGGTTTCTAGGATGCCAGCTTATTCACCTCCCTACTCAGTGTACATCAGTTGCACTGGTCAAGGTTCTGAGGGACTGTGACACAGCCTTGACCAGTTCTTGGACTAGATCAGCTACCACTATAACTCCTTTATCACTTTTTGTGACTGTTCTGTTTACATTCAGGGCCATCAAAGCCAAAACATGAGTCCTTCTCACCTGTGCTATCTGTTCTCAAAAGGGAGCATGCAGGGAAGAGGTGAAAGTAGAGGTGGTACTAGATGGGGACTGCTGGGCGCACCAAGTATCTATCCCTCTTCCAAGGTCAATGCCTCTTTTTCTACATATCTAGCTAACAGCTGAAAGGAATCTCAATAAATGCTCTTGTTTATCATTAAATGCTTTCCTCTAAAGATAATATTATAGACAGATCAAATTATCTTACTCAAATGGTTCTATATGTGTTTGTTTGGGGATTTTTTTGTTTTGGTTTGGTTTTTTCCTGTCATCAACCTGCCTTTCACTGCCTTTCTAACTCTCCTGTGCAAATACTACTACATATCTTTTATATAGTAGTTTGTATTTCCTGCCTGAAATCATTGCACCACAGGTACTGAATGCAGAATATCTGCAAGGGCACACTAGTGAACCTCATACTGCTGATTCTGCTCCTTAATATTTTTCTCAAATTTCAAATATTCTGTTTCTTTGTGATGAGCTGTAAATTTCTTCCCAATTTCTTTCTTGACTGTCTTTAACAGACTACTCAAATTATTTGTAAAACGCAAAACTATACTTCAGCTGCCTTAAGCATATTCTGTAGATTTGGTGTTATCTTGAGGGAAAATGAATAATTTTTCTGCTTTTCACCCAGAAAGACTTACAGCTTCCTTTGCAGATGAGCTGTTCCCCTAGAATATCTTCTAGACAGGATAAAGTGTTCCTCTCTCTCCCTCTCCCTCTGTTATCCTCAGCATCCTAATAAAAACCCCTTCCTTAAATTTCTAACTTTTCTGCTTCCACATGTGGCCAGACATTTAAACACGTTTTAAGTCCAAGCTAACAAACTGTATCATAAAACATTAATTGAAATTTTGACATCTCATAGTCTTCCTCCTTTCCAGAATCCTGACGTTTACACAAATACACACAAAAAGTACATTTTTAAGAAAACTGAACTACAGAGTACAAGGAACAAACCAGATATATTGCATTTCATGCAGATTCTCTGCTTCTAAGTAGTTTCCTAATATATAAGAAGCACTTAATATAAAAAAATAAATTGTTGCATCACACAAAACTTGAAAAATAAGCATTTATTGCTGTAAGTTGTAGTTACTGGCAGCAAGACAGCTGACTAGGGTCCTGAGGATGGGCTGCATTTGATTTTTATTACCCTAAAGACGGATATTCTCTGTTGATCTAGCATGAGATAAAGCTAAAGATATGTACTTAAGTTTTAAGGGAAGATTTTACCCAGTGGAGCTATATACAGAAATTTCTAGATTGCTATTTTATATATTCCAGTTTACATTCTATCAGGCAGAAAAGTGTTGATGGTACAAATTACAGTGTGAGTAAGCTGCTCTCTTTTTTTTCCTTTTTAAAAAAGCTGTATTTTGCTAGCTGTGTTTCAAAAACCTTTGATGCTGGGTTTTATTAAGTACATCATTTCTTCGCCATAGTGTATCATAATGACTTTTTTATTTTCTTGTGTTTTGTCACAGTTCTGATTGTTTTCTTCCAAGGAACAGCTTGAAATAGAATACATAATGCTAAACTATATTAATGAAAATTCTTGGGACATTAAAACTTTTCCTTCTGGCATCGGAAAGCAGGATTTCAGCTAGACTGGCAGATCTTTTCAACATGAAAGCTTTTATTGCGTATTCATGATGATACAAAGTTCACTTATTCAAATTCCTGTTTCCTCAGGCAGGGTGATACTGACTGAGACGAGGGCTTACAGTTAAGCGAATTGTGCATAACTGCAAAGCCCATTCCTCTTCACTCCTTATCCATCTGACAGTCAAGCTGTAGTTTTTCTCTGTTGTGGCCCCCATCAGAGGTACTGTCTGGTTGTCCAAACCCTGTTATTTCAGCAGTACGTCTCCTTTCTACGGTACATAAAATTCTATGAACTACAGCGAGATGTCACTGCACAGGGAGCTGCTGAAGCAGATGACACTGGGGACCTTGGATGGCTCTCTATAGTTTCAGAAAACATCCAGAAGTTGCTGGGGTTTAAAGAATCCGTTGATTATTTAAATACTGAGTTAAATGCTTATACACGAAAAGCATCCAAAAGATACTCCAAAGTCTTTTTTTTTATACTTTGCAATAACATGAACTAAAAGTAGTGCATCAGAAATTAGCATTTTGTTATAACACAGCTCAATCTTATTTTTTTGTGTGATTACAGTACCCAAACTATGTTTAATTTTATGTGTTTGGGTTTTTTGTTTGTTTGTTTGTGGGTTTTTTAATTGTATTTAAGATTTATGGACCAACACTGAATTGATTTCGTCTTGGAAAAGAGGAAATCCTTGTTGGAGTTTTTTCCATATAAACTTAGAAAATTGAAGATTGCTGTTTATTTAAGAATGCTACTATACACAGGTTACTTTAGAAAGAACTGAAGAGGATTTGACAATAAGTAATGTGCAATCTAGCGTATAAATAAAAAACAATATGATTATTTTGCACTGTCTCTAGACTGCAAATGATAATTATAAAAACAATGTATGAGTTTATTAAGATAGACATTTAATCATATATTTAAGCAACCTTCACCTAAAAAATAAACTTAAAAAATAATTATGAACTGTAATTAATCTGAATACATACATTATGTTCTATTCTAGAACACTAGAAGAAATATCTGTTTTGTTTACACTCCTTAATTAGTTTTAGATATAAATACATTCTCATCCGTATTTTTCCAGTGAGGTAAATACAGCTGAATGTATAAAAGCCATTAAGGTCTAATCCTTTGGCAAAGTGCTCTCTCCTTACTGTCCTATGCTGAATTCTTTAAATATATCAAATAACTCCCTTCCATATATTCCCTTTGTGACACTGTATGACTTTGTGTGGTCCAGCTGCCTTCTCCCTGTTGTCTGTTAGTATCTCAGTCATATATATATATAAAAAAAGATAAGAACACTGAATTGGCTGATAGAGCTTTTATGCCAATTCATTTGTACTAACAGTATTCAACTCAAAGCTACTGGATGTTGCTGATGCACAGTAGCAGAAGCAGTTCATTACCTCTGCTAGGGCTCCAGCTCTTTGAAGAGAAGGAAATACACTGCATTAATCAAAGGCTGATCATCTTCAGGTTTACTTCAAGACCTAATTCTCTGAAAAGTCTTTGATTCTTTGAATCAGGTCAGAGTGACTTTTCAGCAATGGTTTTCCTTTCTTCCACTTGGCAGAGCAACCAGACTATCTTGTAATCAGGCAATGAAAAAAACACAAAGAATCAAAGCAGCTACTGACTTTTAGATGGCAAAATGGTTTACCTGAAAGCTGCTTAGGTATTTTATGAATGCCTTGTCTAAATATCCATGAAAGATGTGGTAACTATGGGCTTCAGTTCTGGATGTCTTTGTTTCATATGCCTGGGACTCAGGAATAATTGTATAGAGGACCTTTGGGAATCACTTTGCAGTGTCTAACTCTTGGATATTTTTCTTGTTTCTATAATCTTCATCCTCAGATTTGCTGCACTACTCTCTTACACATTGTGCAAGGAGACCTATATGTATAAAACTGCAATTACAGAAGAACTGACTTGCACTCTTACTAAGCTAAGGAGCATTACCTCAGATAGACAGATTTCTGAAAATGTCAACTAATTCAAATGACATTCCTCCAGTTATGTTTATTATTATTATTACAGGTTGCCTAGAAAAGCTGTAGCATCCTAGACGTGTTCTTATGTGATCCTTTCTAGGTGATCCTGCTCTAGCAGGTGGGGTTGGACTAGATGATCTTCAGAGGTCCCTCCCAACCCCTACTGTTGTGTGATTCTATGTGGATGCCCCCTCCCTGGAAGTGTTCAAGGCCAGGTTGGATGAGGTTTTCTGCAACCTTATCTTGTAGAAAGTCTCCCTGTCCATAGCAGGGGGTGTTGGACTAGGTGATCTTTGAGGTCCCTTCCAACCCAAACCATTCTATGTTTCTATGATTACTGCTGTTACTATTTTACTTTTCCTTTCCAAGAAGACTATTGACTGTGTGGTATAACTTTTACTCCTCTCACTTTTAGGAGCCATGGAATTCCAACATAGAAGAATCAGCTCTGCACAAACTGATACATTTTACCTCATGTATTATTCAGTAGGTAAGACTGGCAGCTTTTAGCCTAAAGAAAGGATTTAGCCTTACGATTCTTAACTAATACAGATAATTAGACCAACTCAATGGGTTACAGTTACACAAGCAGGACATTCTGTTGTTTCTGGAAGAAATTAACTCATCTGCACTTCTAATACTTAATGCTGACTGATTTAAAAAGTTAGTTATTTGCCCAAAACTCTAGCTTGCAGTGGACTGTAGTAAAAAAGTGTGTTTTTAAGGTCTTACTAATTTACTTGACTCAAGGAAAAAAAAATGCTCCTTTACATTAATTTCATGTTTTGTCATATCCTGAACAGTTAGTATGCCTCTAAAACTGTTATGGTTGGGGTTTTCTGTTTATTTGTTTTGTTTCAGTCTGGTATGATTTTTTTGTAAATAAAACATCTGGAACTCTGTAATAGACTTATGAGTCTTGCATCCTCTTTGACAGGTCTAGCAGTTTTGAGAAAGTTAGTCTGCTGTCCATTCTGAACCACTTACAGGTACCGCTAGTTTTTGGTTTTTGTTGGTTTTTTTCCCTCTTTGTAACACACTTTAACACTCTATTTTTAACCATATAACCAAGATTCTTGCTGTGTTATGGTCTTCCCTTTCTGTTATATCTCTAATACAGACCACTTTAAGTATCAGATCATTTTATAGTTCTGCACCGTTTTCCTTCCTCTTTTTTCTACTCCTGTTTTAAAGACGCAGGAGTCTCTAAGAAATTGAAATTTGGCATTTATTCTAGTTCACACAGCAATAAACCAAGAGAGCTAGTTCTGAATGCTGCTTCTATACAACACAGAGGGGCTATTTGAGGTTATCCATGACTCTACCACATACTGAGTGGTACAAGATAAATAACTGTTTTATTTTTTAGCTTTACCTTGTCCACAAGAATTATTTTCAGATTCTTCGGTATCTAACAAATTCATCAATATAAGACCTAAACCCCTGAGATTTATGCATACGTTTTATCATTCTGCTATTTCTAAATTAACTTGAAAAGACAAGGGGACCTGCTATTCAGAGAATGTGACTTTTTAATTGCAATTATTTACTTTCTCTTTGTCTCTCACTTTCTCTATGTTTTTGTTTTAGAAACACTATGGCTAATACAGATATATTTACATTTATTAAGTAATCCAAAGATTTTAAGCACCTGTCAAATATCTATTTATTTTTTGATCTGCAATTTTATTTGTAGATGGCAGAAGGAAAAAAATAGAATGTCATGATTGTTGGTAAATAAAAAGCCTTACGTGAGTGCTTTTTAATAGCTTATCATCAACATGTGATTGAACTGAGTAATTGCTGCATAAGAGAGTGGCTGTGACCGAGGAGCTGCCCCTAGGCAGTACTTCACTGAGGAATGCCACTGCGACAAAAGGTACTGGACATATAATGCATCATCAGCGTTTGTGCTATAGGCATGTCATGTAGGTAGATAGGAGTCACTGGGGTGTGGTAAATGTAAGTGTGTCAGTGATATCTGAGTTGTGTTAGATCGATAGGGTGCAGGCAGAAAGACAAAGAAGGAAAAAGACAAAGAAGCCAAAAAACTGTGGAAAACAGCTTTTACCACTAAATGGAAATTACCTTCAATGCTGCAGTGCACCACTGACTTTGACAGCTGAAGCAGCAGCAGCAGAGAGAACTTGACAAAAATGTTGGTTATGATGTGTTCTTTGCAAGCAGCTAAATCTGTTTGAGTTTTCACTGGCAATATTAATCAATGTTCTTTCAAAAAAATTAGACTGAACAGAAGAGTATTTTCTTAAGGCCATAGGAAATTACTTCAAAGCTTAGATTTGTGTGTGTGAATCTGTGTCTGAATATGCCTATATTTGTGGAATAATGAAGCATGAGAGTGAAAATAATTGTGTACTTCTGCTCATTGGACTAAAGACTGTGTTATCAAAAAGATGAAAAAATCATGTAGCAAATATATATGTTAATTTTATTTATCATAACATCCCCTTAATAGCTACTGTACATCAAAACTAGAGGCTTATAAATTAGGCTTAATTTAGACTTAGATACAAACTTATTTCCTAATTGATCTACCTGGAATTGCATTTCATTCTAAAACTTTATTTTCAAACATTCTCCTTCGGTTTTTCACTGACATTTCGAAGACTTCAAAGCTGAGCTTATGTAGTTATTACTATACGTACTTTAAAAGATCACACATATGTAATAACACTTCACTACCATACTGTTCTTTCAATTTATGGGAGAAGGTAAAATACCATTAAACATATTTTACATTTATATACTTGAGTAAAACGGCTTGTGTAAACTCATAGGGTATGTCAGTTGTAGAACCCTGCACAAATCTGTGTTTCTTAATCTTCTGTTTAGAACATGTTTCTTCTTATCTCAGTTGCTTTCATATTTCTTCATTTTGGAATATAAATCATGGTTTATGTTACCAAATGTAAAAATATATTTAACAATTGCCTTATAGTAACAGTATAAAAAATAACACATTTACAGGCTAGATTTTGTTCATATGATTAAGGTTTCCTTTATATGAAATAATTTATCTTTATAGCATGCCTCTATGTTGCATATTCTACTTAAACTGTCAGTCAGGGTATAATGATGTTTAGTGTCAGCTGCTTGCATCAGGACATGTTTAACAGAACTGGCAGTGACAGCTTTTAGTGGTCTAAACTGTTCCTGAATTGCTTTAGGCCACTCAGCATTATGAGAAGTAACCTAAGCTGAGACTTTGCTTCATTACTTTCATAGAAGAAAAAGCTGAGCACTGGTGTTCACTCACAACTTGGACACTTCTGACAGCAAATATGAGCTAGATCGCTTCCATACCATCACAGTTAATGTGTTGAGGGAAGCATTTCTAAAAGTGTGACAATCTAACTCTGCTGGTAGAAAAAGTAAAATTCCACAGTGGGCTCAGATACGTACATTTGTTATAACACAAGTAGATTAAAATGCTTGTCTGAGAGGCCAACATTTTCCTGCTCAAATACTGTGCCGGAATAGGTGGACTGGGAGAGATTCTTGTCTAGCATGCTTGCCTGTCTGTACTCGTGTCTGAAACTAATCACTCATAAGCACAGCAGGTTCTGTGTACTGGAATTAACAATGCACACAAATCTTCTCTCCTGTGGAGCAATTTTAGCAGGGAGTTGTCTGTCTACATGAGTTTTAACACATCTGTCAGATAATCCAAAGATTCATACGCGAACTCCAGCAGCTGCAACATCAGGTGGATCTCCGATTCTCTTCGCAGACTTGTGGGTCTGTTAAGCAATGAATGGGTTGCACTCATCCATGCACATGATATTTTTTCACCTACAATAGTTAAAACATGGGCTATTTCTCTGTGTAACAATTGTAGAACGATTCTATGGCTTCTGGTTGCAAAGAATTAGCCTCTATTTTAACAAGGTTAAACTGCAAGTGTCAGAAAATAGAAGTGGAAGGAAGTAGCTTCTAATAGCAGATGAGAAGGACTGTGGTATTTTTGACATGTACCCGGGCTGTCAGTGAAGTGATCAACTTGACACATGCTGGGCTGCTGTGGCGGTGCACTATTGCCAGCTGAAAGCTTTTAGAGGTCTTTCCTTTTACCGAGAGTCTTTCCCATTTTACAAAATGCTACCTTCTCACTGGGACTGCATATTGGGCATTAGCTGACATACTTCAGCTGACTGCAATTACTGTAACCAGAGGCAACACAGTCTAAATAGCATAGTCTGTACTTCTTGCTTAAATATCTGTTCATTATTATGTGGACCTTGCAGCAACATCCAAAGCTTTATGTCTCAGATGAGGTCAGTCTGGGTTAGTAATGTCAGCTAAATTATATCCAGAAATAAAGATTAGATTATTTTTTTCCCCAAAGAACAGCGAAAAAAAGAGAAATATATACACAGAGAAATCCAGAAGCTCAGCTCTAATGCTGGAACTGGATAAAAGAGTAATAAGAGTAACATATCATTCTTTGGGTTTGGATAATCTTTGTTTTTTATTTTTTGTTTTGTTGTTTTGTTCTAAGTTGGCTGCACCTTCTGTCTGGAAGAAAAATACTTGATTTGGAGTGCCTGCAAGATCAAACTGAAAACGCTGAAGCAGTTCACTTCTTAGAGCTTCTGTCTCTCACAATTGCAAGATACAGTCTTTCATGAACTAGATACCTTACTCCTCTGTGAGAGATGGAAGCTTCATAATCCCAGGGTCTGTCTGAACTCCGAGTCTGCTGGAGGAGAGATCTTGTGTCCTCCTAATGAGCCCCTGAAGATTTTTTGAGCTATGGCTGTCCTGCTCAACACCATCTGCTGTAACAATCCCAGTATGGAAATAACCAGGAAGGAAAGGAGCAGGAATTAGAAGGAGAATACTTTTGTTTAAGTCTGACTCTTGTTCCTGCCATACAGTACAACTAATGGACTTCTTTCTCCCTGCATATACCTGAAAGAGTGCAGGACCTGAAAGCTAAGTTAGAAGTTCTTAAAGGATGACTTATAGGAAAACTGCTGGAGACAGAGTGTTGTGTAGTTGACACGTAATAAACTGAATTGAATGGATGTGAAGGAAGATGTAATTAAAGGATTAACTGGCGGAGAATGGATGAAGTAATGGTTTATGCAAAAATCTCCAAATTTTAACTAGATGTTGATCTGGATGAGAGAAAGGAAACTGAGAAGAAAGACAGGGATAACAGTTTGAAACAGAGATTTTTTTAAGTTTTGGGATTTTGAATAGAAGGTAAGGAAACAAAATACAGTGAAGAGACAAAGAATTTAAGGCTACCATAAAATGTTCAGATATTAAAAGCTAAAGAATTAATTTTGGAATTTATTATGTCTGAAACTCTAGTTGACCAGCACAAAGGAGGAAACAAGAAAATTTGGGCAGACAAAGAACAATAGTACTAGAGTATCAAGTTTGGAAAAGTAACTGAAAATCTCACTGTAGATTTGAGAAGACGAATGCAAGGATACAATAAAAATTACATCATTTTTGGGAGTGTAAAATAGGAGAATCAGCTACAAAAGGATTGTATGGAATTAATGAAAATAAACATAATGGAGGGACATGCTAAGGGAAAGAAAACAAATATTTAGGGAATGTTTTGATATGAAATTGAATGGAGATGTATGGAAGCAGGGCGGGGAGATGTAAAGAAAACAAAGACCATGAAAAGTGAAGAGGAGAAGTCAGAAAAAATAAACTAATGATTTTTAAAGAAAAATAAAGAAACGAGAAAAGGAGATTGGCAAACTCAGAGTTTTGTTAGTTTCATAAATTTTAAGGTAATAAGGGATCACTGGCTCTTCTAATTTAAGACATTAGATCAGAATTATTTCATTCAGCCTTCTTTGCTTTGAAACCAGATGATTCTAGTAGGTCATCTATGCTCCAATGTGCAAATATCTATTCCAACTAATTAGACATTCAGAAAAATATCTTCTCAATCTAATCTAGGAACCATTAGAAACCCATTAACATGAGCTACAGATTGCCAAATAGCTATAGAGGGAATAACCTTCTTCTGTTACAATATCTATTGAAAAACATCTGTCTAGATCAGGAAATATATCTGTTTCCTTCCTAGCTTTTAAGTGTCTAAGAGCATGATAAGACTGAAGATAGTCTGATTTATATTATTAGATTGAAAGAACACAAACAGCAACAATGTTAGGGCAAATACTATAAAAAACCCAACTATTTTGTCAATAGGATGGGCCAGAAATTAATTTAGAAGACTTAGTTTGGAGACAGACAAAAGATCCTAGAGGCTTAATGTTATACATATGGAGAAAGTTTTCTTCAAGGATTTTTTTCTTTGTCAAGCTATTTTGACAGCATCTAGATTTGCATCATTAAAGTCAAAGACAATAATTTTGTTGGCTTAAACTCAAGACCTGCTGTACTGCTACAGATGAAGTATCCAACATCCTGTACTAATCTAAGTGATGATTAAAATGAGTTAATATACATCTGTATTTTTTATTCTGTCAAAATAGGAAATTAAATCGAGCCAGTTTAGAGAAAGGAAATAAATGTTATATTGCATATTGACACAGAGGTTGAGGAAGAGAATAAAGAAGAAAGTAATAATTTACAAGTACAACTGATTCTACCTATTGATCAATACTTGAAGAAACTGTTATTTTGGAAAAGTTTTGGTTTTTTTAATGTTTGTCATTGCAAGCACTGACATTAGCTAGGAGTAGGAAACAAAATCCACATAAGTAATTGGACTGTTTGAGATGTTCATGGGTGAGACAGACCAGCAAATACTGACAAATTAAAAAAAAAAATCCACTTCATTTTTCTGTTAATACATATTCCATTTAAGTGTCCAAATCTTTGAAACTATAGCGCGTTATTATCTTACTGTACTTTCATTACACTACTCATGAGATCTTCAGCTCAGCTCCAAAAACCCCTTTCTCATGAAATGAATCTTGCTTACATTTGGGAAAAAAATGACAAGATTGAGTCATCTCTTTGGTGTGAACGTCGAGATCTGCTGCTGTACATATAGAGGTCCTGTTAGTCACTTTTCTGTATAGAATATAGAACACTCTTGTTTTCTGTAGGGTTTTTTTTACCATCTCTTCTTTCTATGTACTTTTTTTACTATGTGGATTGATTATATCCTGAGTTCTTGTGCATGAGAAAAACGGTACTAGATAATACAGAGCAGAAGGGAAAAAGATAGTACAGATCCTTTTCAGTCTGAGAGAGACACACGGGCCTTAAAATTTAACACATACTCTATTCATCTTTCCTCCACTCAGGATCTTACTATAAGACAGATCACTATTGAGAGCTAACTGAACAACAGGTTGGAGCACAAAGTTATCTTGTTTGTTTTAGCCTTAGCTAAACTTGGCTTCTTTGCTAGTACTGTGGAGTAACAAAGCAACAACACAGAGGAAAAGCTCGATTTAATGATGTTGGAATGATGAATGAGCAATTCATCCAAAGCTTCCTTTTGGTTGAGAGAACAGTCTCAGACCTGTGTGTGAACTGCTCTCTGGGCAGCTGGATAATAGGTCAAGGCAATGTCATTCCCTTCCTGAGTTAAAAACAGTACTTTCTGTACTTATGAGAGATTAGTTCCTTGCAATGGAAGCAAGGAATGTCATGCACGTGAGTCAGCCTTGAGTATCCAGGTGGTGCCATTACTCAGTTTTTGGACACTGTGCTACAGCATATTCATACACTCATTCAAATACTTCACAGTTGTGTAAAAGAGAAACATCTTTTCACATTTTCCCTTTGAATTTTCAAATTAAGGACATTAAAAAAGGCACATTGTTCCTCGTTTCTGAGTCAGAGAGTATCCTATCAGTTTTAATTTCCACTGCCATTTTTTCAGGTGTTCCTAAAATGTGAGGAAGTAATAGACTAAAGGAAAACAAACAAACAAACAAACAAGCTACAGAAGATTATCTCCTACTGAAAGGCAGTAAAGCAGATTTGTCTCTTCAGTGCCAGCCCTTTTGCTGGAAGTTTCCATGTTGACATCTTAGGCACAGGGCTTCTGAAATGAAATAGAACTGGAATAATCTATGTAGGGTGCATAATCATATCGTTTTATTGTCATTGCTTAAAAAGAGATTAGAAACAAAAAAAAGAATGTGATATTTTTATTTTGGCAGGATACATTTCTAGATTTCTGTGCAGTCAAAGTCTTAGGAATCTGAACTACAGAACATACCTTAATTAATTTTCTCTAACATGCAAAGTAATAAAAATATAATTTTTCTAGCTTAATAACTGTGGTGGGTTGACCTTGGCTAGACTCCAGCTGCCCAGTACACTGTTCTAACATTACCCTTTTTAGCAGGGCAAATGGGAGAAAATAAGATAGAATTAGAAAAAAAAAACAAACCCATAGGTCAAGATAAAGGCAATTTAATAACATGAAAGCAAAGGTTGTGTGTGCAAGCAGAGAATACTAAAGGTTACTGCTCTACTTTCTATCAGAAGATGATGTCCAGTCGCTTCCTGGTAAGCAGAGCTTCAGTACACATAGCAGTTGCTCCAGAAGACAAATGTCATAATAACAAACGCTCCTGCATCCTCCTCCTCTCTCGTAGCTCTTATTGCTGAACAGCCATCATATGGCATGGAATATCCCTTTGGTCGGTTTGGGTCAGCTGTTCTGTCTATGTCCACTTCCAGGATCTTGCTTACTGGCCTTTGGGTGTGAGGGAGGACGATGTTGGAGAGACAGCCTTGATGCTGTGTGAGCACTGGTCAGCAGTAGCCAAAACACTGATGTGTGATCGGCACCTTTCTAGCTACTGATACAAAGTACAGCACTATGAGGGTTGCTGTGGGAGAAATTAACTCCATCTCAGCCACACCCAATACAGTAACAAATAGACTGTTGCATTAGTGTCTGCTGTGGTTTAACCCAGCAGGCAGCTAAACATGACGCAGACACTTGCTCACTCCCCTGCCTCTGCGGTGGAGTGGGGGAAAGAATAGGAGGAGAAAGGTCTAAACCCTCATGGGTTGGGATTAAAACATTTTAATGATTGAAAAATGCTAAAGTAGTAGTAATAATAATAACAACATATTGTAATAAAAAGAAGAATAACAATAAAAACATTCACAGCTATACTCGGCTCATATAGCAGTCATTGACTGTGTACTCCCACCAGTGACTATTCGATAAGATAATAAATGCTGTGAACACAACAGCTCCAGAAAGAACGTAGTGGTCACAATGAGCAGGGGAGTAGGCCTGGGTATCAGAATGACAGGTGAGACTCTCTGGAGATGTTGACCATTGAGAAAAGAGAGACGGTTGTCCCCAACAAACTCCTCAGTTTATAGTGATCATATGGTATGGAACTATTCTGTTGGCCAGCTTGGGCCATCTGCCCTGGCTTTTGCTCCTCCCAGTATCTGCATCTGGCTAACTCAAAACTGCTGAAGACCTTGATCGCTGCATACCAGTGTTGGGCAAAAACTAGAACAAAGTGTCTTTTCAACTTTTTTTTGCACTAAATCAAGTACTGTAATCTTCTCAGAAATGCAGTTCTCCTGAATAGAAAATTGATTCTATGATTTTATCCCAGTGAAATCAGGACAGTATCATTATCTCCATACCAGACAATCTCTTGCCTAACTGCAAATGGAAAGATAATTTCTTCATGGTCACTGGATGGAGTTAAATCTCAGTGAAAAATCTGAAATTTCTATGGGCAAATTCTAGATGGGCTATTAAATCTACTGGATGTTACTAACTCTTACAAATTCCTTCTAAATTATTCACAGAACCCTCTTATAACAGTTTTCCAGTTGTTGCTACGATGGGAAAATATTTTGTAATTGTTGCTATACAGTGAACTCTTGTACATCACATATATTTATTGTAGCAAGCAAGAAAAAAATAGTCACCATTTTCTGATAGGTGGTGGTAATTTTCACTGTTTTATTGACTTTTCCCAACACTGCCACTTCCAATGTCTTTTAGCTGTGAAGAGGCGATGCTTTGCTGCATGACTGCTTTGCTTATATTACCAAAAATACTTAAGAGCTCATTCTGATAAAGCATCCTGCTACTATCCAATACATATGCTTTAACTCCAGCACTCAGCTGCCTGTCATACTTTTTCCGTCTTGAAAACGTATTTCCCAGTCTCTGAAGAAAGAATTTAGAAAATGATTCATCTTGTAAAACTGACAAAAGCTGCATAGTCATACACCTACATGAAATTTGCTGTTTAACCTTGATCTAAACATTTATTTATTTCACTAAAAAAGCATTGGAAAGAAAGACCTAGGAGATTGGTTCATGGTTTATTGCTGAAAACCAAAAAACTAATGAAGAAATATTTCCATCTATGCTATGAACTTTAAAGATCCACATGAGATTCTCTAAGCCTAGAAAATAATCAGGGTGTTTAAGTATTCAGAACATATTTTATAAATGGAAAAATACAGATTATATTTATATCTGGATGTTAAAATGATGCAAAAGCATGCTGCATTAAAGATAGTAAAAAAAAATCATAAAATTTCTGGGTTGCCTTGAATTCAGTATAAAGAGGAGTAAATTCATTAAGGGACAAGTCAAATGAGGGGAAGAAATGAGAAAACCAGAACTAAATTTTTACAGGCACTTTCTCCTATTTTACTGGAAAACTTGTTTGATGTTTACTGTTTTGTTTATTTTGTTTTCCTATCCTCTTTGGGCAACAGCTTTCTTGTATTCTAACCGCACACAGCAGCTAAAAGATGACACTTCAGCTTCTTGACTTGGAAACCCTCAGATCTCTTGCAATACAAACAAATTATTACTAGTCACAAACTTTACCTCTTATGTTAAAAAGAATTTGCAATATGCATATGTCACCCTGTGTGAAAATCTGACATTCACCGTGCAATGTTTCTAAATCAAATAAGCAGCTGTTTGATACACTGAAGATTTTGGATGGTAAAACATAATGATTACTAGTGTTTCCATTTTCTTTGGAAGCATTTCAAGGAATGCTGAGTTACTTTCTGCTGTGATGTACATTATTATACCTGTGAGGAACTACACCCGCTTATGGAAAGGTATTTGTGGAAGACAGTGAAAGGTACTGGACTGAATATTAATTAGACTTTTGTAAACAACTGCATTGTGTCACAATGTTAATGCAATATATATCTTTGCACTGTATCCACTAAGGCTGTTCCATAACTACACCTTATACTTTGAAGAGTCTGGAATGCTGGAGACAGTAAAAAAGGCTTCTATCATCTTTTCTTTTTCTGTAGCTGGAAAGCAAGCCAGGAAACTTGTGTCACAGCTGTTGAGTTGTTGACAAGAGTACTACCAGTGATAACATAAATGCAAATATATTCTAGTACCTCACCAGGCAGCACTACTAAAGATATTAATTCTATTTTTCTTATAGTATTTTCCTCAAAATCTTAAAAAGCTTTAGAATCAAAAAGAAAGGAGTGAAGAGAACAGAGCACAGTTTAATGTTTGAAACACAATGGTTAATTTTTATTTCAGATTTCCTTTCTTGATTTCCATACACTGCAAAATTGTATGCTCTCTTCCTCTGGAGCTATAAATGCTTTGATGCAGTGCACAGGGAGCTTGCACATGTAAAAACTGTCATAATATTATTATTCCTTGTTTTGCAAAACCCTTTAACCCACACAATCTATGATTCTATGATCTATTTAATAGTTAATCTTCAATAAATAAGATTTCAATAATCCAATGGTAATTATTTTGCCTACAAAACCTGTTTTAATGAAACCTAAATTAAGCAGGAAGACAATTAAAACATTTAGGTATTTGATTGCTTTCAAACATGTCCTGTAGTTACTTCAGATAATGCATTAATGCTAAGCAAATTTACCACATGGAATGTGAAGCACATTCATCCCTTTCTAGTGTCAGTCTTTAGTGTTGTGGTAGGATAAGAACAGAGCTCTGTCATTTCTTGAGATTTGACATGGTATAGCAAGGTTAATGACCATCAGCATCACTCTCAGGCTTTCTCCCCAAAGATGTACATATGATGAAGTGTAAGATTAAGTGCCAAAATTTTAAAGAAGTTTTAATCCCTTGAAAAGTGTCCCTTCAGCTCAGATCTATGCAGTAACATATGCCTGAAGATACTAACCACTGAAATTTTCTGGGCAGCTTTGAAAGAGGCAATGGCCATGACTCGTGGTAGACTGACACAGTCAACTCCTGAAAGCTACAGACACCACCTTAAATTTAGAGATAAATTCTGTTTGTTCTATGGGGTTATCTTTCCTGAGGACTAAATTTAATTTAGAACACGGGATAAAGAGCTGTGTCACATAACGTGATGTAAAACATTCTCATAGGCAGGTAATACTGTAAGCAATGTGGTGTCACCTCCTTTATTGTAGTCAGCTGACAAAAAGTGGAATTTAGGTGACTCTGTAGATTATGTAGTTAAAACTCATACTCTGAGACAGGTAACTGTATCTACATCCAGAGCTAGGGGTTTTCCTTGTCTTTCTTTTACAGCTTTTCTAATGTGTTTTTAAAAATGCCTCCTGAGAGAGGTTTCTGAAGTCTAACCTAACCTTATCTTCAAATTCAGCTTCTCTTCCTCATCTTCTCAATCATTGGTATAACAAACAGATTAAGCTCCTTTTAATACTTAAAGACTGTTATCATGTCTCTCTCTGACTTCTCTAGTATAAAGAAGCTCAGTACATCCAGTCATTGAGCTTGGCTGTTTTCTCCCAGTTATCTTCAACTAGGTCCTACATCGTAATTAACACTACCCACATTGCTTACCTTCCTAAAATCCTAAAAGAAAGAAATATTTTTCTTAAGGTCCATCTGAAGTGAATGTCCAGTGGCTTTAGGAACCTCATTCATCTTTTTTTTTTTTTGACTTGACTCTTGTGTGGCAGAAAGCCACACAGTGCTATACATTCTGTACTGTCACTGATCATTCCCATACCTTGACACTATGCTCAAGAGGTTTTATAACCTTAGCAAATGAATAAGTTGGCAGACTGCAAAACTCAGCCTCTGTCACATATCTGAAGGAAGCAACTCTCAGAAATGATGGCCCACAAGACTGCACCTCTTTCAGCTTCTTCAGAATCTTCTGGCAACTGCTCATCCTTGCAAATAGTACTTATGAGGAAAGAGCATCTTGAAGCCACACTCTAAGCTAAGGGAAAGGTATATCCATACAACATAGGACTGATTGAGTAGTGTTAGCAAATAGTATAGTAAACAAATAACTTCTGTAGCGAATGTCAAATAAATAATTTGATGACAAATGCCTTTATTATTCATCCATCCTCAGAGACAGTGGAAAAATATTCAACTGTTACACTGCTGTGGCAGATGCACCCACCCTACTAAAGACCTGAGAAAGACCCAACAAAGACAGTGCTAAAGTTTCTGGCCCTGGCGGCGCCAGGACGGCCTCCCCTCTCACAGCTCCACACAGTAGGAGTCAAAGGTGGGAAAGTTGGGGTCCTCAGCCAATAGAGGCTGACACAACCATGTACTGACCACAGATCAGGTTCAACCAGGGTATAAATGGGGCCCCATCAGAGCACTCACTGGAGTCGGTCCTCCTCGGAGCAGCGGGTCTGCAGTTGGGGAGTCTCCCCTTGGGTTGGGATGCCACTTAAGGTAACTTCTCGAGATTGAGAGCCCTCCCTTTTTGGTGAGTGAGTGAGTGCACATTTTGGATCGTTTGGCCAAATCTTAAGAATTCTTAACTCAGCTGTGTCTGGTAATATTCCCAACCAGCATATCAGACCTGTATTTGTTAAATATCAGTGGGATGTTGTTTTGGTGAATGAAGTTTTGTCTGCTTCATTTCAGTTGCAGATTAAAGCTTGTTTGAGTTCATTATTTGTGTGCGTGTAGCCATTTTGGTGTGATTCCGTGACAACTACTTATGTTTTTTAAATGACAAATGCTCAGAATAAAATATTTATGAATACATGTATGTATATATTACTTCATTTGATCAGCTTTGAGGTACTTTTGTTGCTGTCCATGCCCAATGCAACTGACATGCATAGGCTAAATTCTATACTAGCATAAAGCCACTGAGTTTTTTTTGGCAGACTGGGCTTTGACCCATTGTCATTCTTTAATAGGAAAATAAACATTCACACTTGAATTTGTGAAATGGAATGATAAAAGGGTTGTACAGGTCAGTTTCTTATTAATGAAATAGAGACCTTTTCAACTCTGAGCTACTCAAATGAATCTGAAGCAGGTCAGAAGTAACCAAAAGTCATTAACATCTGACAGCTGGGTGATGGCCTGTGTAAAATGAGTTGCTACTCTCAGCCCAGTACATAAAACATCAGAATAATTGGTGTTAATTTGCACCCCTGTTGGCAGTCTTAGCACAGAGGCCAAAGATTGAATGGGCATGAAAATTAAACTATCCTGTCAGCCATAAAGGTTCTTTTAGGTCAGGATTGAAGTGCATTAACAGGATACTACAGAGGAATTTCCACTGTCAGTGCTAGGGCTGTAGCTGTTCGGTGAAGAAGTGAAAGACTTTGTGACTAAATTCAGTAACACGACACATTTTCCAGCCATTAAGAACACTGAGGGCTTTTCTTTTCCTTTATTTATTTATTTATTTGAGAGAGGGAAAATAAATTTACAGCAGAAATACAATGTTGGTAACAACCAAGGAGGTCAACAGCTGACATCAACATCAAGTGGAAATTATTGTATCAGTGCCAGGATCTGTGGAGAATCACTGATGTAATTTTGCAACTGAGAAGCCATAAATGGTACTTTGTACATGTATGTTGATGGGAAATAAGTTGACCATGTAGATAATTAGCCCTAGGTACTGTATGGTCCAGTGTTAACTGCTAGTATAACTTTTTATTTTGTATTACCAATCTGATAGAGAAACAACTTGCAGTCTCTTTCAATCTAATGCAATCAATATTTAACAGCAGGCATGCCTGTTCCTTTCATTCCTGGTTGCACATGAGAATAAAGTTTGCAATTAAATTGGAAAGGCATGGAGATATTGAAAAGATGAATGCCTTCACATTGCCAACTGGCAGAAAAACTGGCTAGGGAAGTTTGAGAAAATTCTGCAGTTAAGTGTCTCTATACTAAGGAAGACAAGATTCAGAAATGGAATGAGTAAGTTACACCTCATATTATATTTGCGTGGAGCATGTTCATCACTTGTCAGGTCTAGCAGATATCCACAAGAAATAAAATAAATCAGTTGAAGATTTAATTGTAGGTTTAGATTTGCTTTGATCTAAAGGGAAGGCAATCCTGAGTGAGCTGCAGAGTTAAGTAATGCGGATGTGGCTTTCATGTGCAAATTTCTTTTGACTCAGTGAAACAAGAGCTCCCAGAGTCTGGACTGATGTCCACACAACCAGGCCTGCATGTGAATGCAAATGACTTCATTATAGGCCAAGTCTCCATGCATCAATGAGCTGTACAAGACACTTGCAGGGATACCAGCTTTGTGTGTAGCTTTCTTGCTGTTTCTGTTTCCTGTCTGAAAATAAGTGCCATCTTATTCGTTGCTAAGCAGTAGGAAAAGGGTCCAGTGTGGCAGGGGAAGCAAAACTTCTCTTTTTGTTTGTGTAGTAGTCCTTTCATCCTGACAACTGATAACTTTTATATTACCTTTTTCTTCCATCATCTTGAATTTCATAACAGTCATCTCAAAATGAGTCTGAACTCCATTCAGCTTGCTGTATTACTGAACCCATTGAATACACATAGCAAACAATATATTCATTGACAATAGTAATGAAAAAGATCAGTTATTTTCAGCTAAGCATAGCACAATCTTTTATAGAAAAAGTTCAATGACCATATAAAGAGCAAGCACAGTTCCTTAATGTTTTTACCCTTCTAACTCTGAGACCAATGACTCTCTACTGTGAAGAGAATTCCAGATAAGTGCTTCAAGCTTCTGTTTGGCTTGAGAGAGAGACCCACAGGTCTTTTTAATTATACCACACAAGTAGAGCACTTTAACAGACTGGGTTAAGAGTACGTCCTGCAGAGCTTCTTAGTAGTTCCTGTAGCTAAAGATCTTTTTAGGTGAGGTGGGAAATGTGAATTTGTATCACACCACTGAGTAAGTGAATTTCGATTACTCGAAGCGTATGTGTGGGCTGTCATCCCCCAAAAAAAGGTTTTATTCCCTGCTAGGGAGATTTTAGACACTTCACACTTAGGTGGCTTGTGGACAGCAGATACGTTTCCAATGTATTGTAAACTTGGTTCAGAATCTTAGATTCAAGACCAAGTCTACATCCCACTTGAATGTCTGTAATCTTCAAGTCCATGCCTTAGTGCTTACTCCTCTCAACTGCAAAATCTGTGGGACCTTCAAGGAGTAGTGCAGTAAATCATAGAAAAGCAAATGAACTTGGAAAAGTTCATTCCAACTCTCAAACAGAAGGAGGCATTTTCCCATAGTGCATGTATTTAGTTTTAGACAAACCCAAGAAACATTCTTTGCATGAGAATTGGTAGCTGATTCCTGAAGATTATTCCCTTTTCTGGTCACTGATCACTGAGAAATACTCTGTCAAACACATAGCTTTGTCCTCGTACCAAACACAGAACTTTACCTCCAGATTTTGCTGTATGTGTTGTCTGACTCCTTTTGTAACATGGAGCTAAATCCAGTTGTGACCAGTCACAAGTGGTGTTCCCCAGGGCTCAGTTTTGGGGCCAGTCCTGTTTAACAACTTTATCAATGATCTGGATGAGGAGATTGAGTGCTCCCTCAGCAAGTTTGCAGATGACACTAAGTTGGGAGGGAGTGTTGATCTGCCTGAGGGTAGGAAGGCTCTGCAGAGGGACCTGGATAGGCTGAATCCATGGGCTGAAGCCAACTGTATGAGCTTCAACAAGGCCAAGTGCCGGGTCCTGCACTTGGGTCGTAATAACCCCATGCAGCGCTACAGGCTTGGGGACGAGTGGCTGGAGCTGCCAGGCAGAAAAGGACCTGGGGGTCCTGGTGGACAGCAGGATGACCATGAGCCAGCAATGTGCCCTTGTGGCCAAGAAAGCCAATGCCATCCTGGGGTGTATCAGGAGGGGGGTGGTGAGTAGGTCAGAGAGGTTCTCCTTCCCCTCTACTCTGCCCTGGTGAGACCACATCTGGAATATTGTGTTCAGTTCTGGGCCCCTCCATTCAAGAAGGACAGGGAATTGCTTGAAAGAGTCCAGTGCAGAGCCACAAAGATGATGGAGGGAGCGGAGCATCTCCCTCATGAGGAGTGACTGAAGGAGCTGGGTCTGTTTAGCTTGGAGAAGAGGAGACTGAGGGGTGACCTCATTAATGATTATAGATCTGTAAAGGCCGAGTGTCAGGAGGAAGGAGCCAGGCTCTTCTCTCTGATGTCCAATGACAGGACAAGGGGCAATGGGAGCAAGCTGGAGCATAGGAGGTTCAACCTGAACATGAGGAAAAGCTTTTTTACTGTGAGGGTGACGGAGCACTGGACCAGGCTGCCCAGAGAGGTTGTGGAGTCTCCTTCTCTGCAGACATTCAAAACCTACCTGGACGCGTTCCTGTGTGACCTGGTCTGGGTGATCCTGCTCTGGCAGGGGTTGGACTGGATGAGCTTTTGAGATCCCTTCCAACTCCTAATAGTCTGTGATTCTGTAAATCTGTTCTTTTGAACACACAAATGCATTGCTTTATCAGCCCCAGCTTTTATGTGTTTGAGTGCAAGAGGAAGAGATCAG
Organism: Mesitornis unicolor; assembly: GCF_000695765.1. Classification (NCBI taxonomy): domain Eukaryota; kingdom Metazoa; phylum Chordata; class Aves; order Mesitornithiformes; family Mesitornithidae; genus Mesitornis; species Mesitornis unicolor. Next base: position 60,677 of record NW_010165715.1, on the reverse strand, counting down.
ATGTGCTGCTTGGCTAAAATACTGCTTTTAAGAGTCTAAAAATGAAAAGAAAATCCATCAATATTTCTTTTTTATGGACATTCTTATGTTTCTGCAGAGAAAAGAATTACACCTAGAAGAAGAAAGTAAAATGCAAAGTAAAAGGAAGATCTGTCAGCATGTCTTAAAAAATTGTTTTTTCCAGCCTACACAATTAGACAACTAACATCAACAACTGCAATGCACAGGCGGATATAGGTGTTTGAGGGCCATTAGGCACTGAGCATTTCGTCGAATGAATCACAATTACACGATCACCAGTTCTAAGTCATTTTGTGCTGATCCATCATAAAGATTTATTAGTCCTTAACATTTCTCATTGTTTACTGATGACAGGAGTGCTTGGTGCTTGAAGGTGATCTGACACTCCTCTGCTCACTAGCACTGTATATTCCATTCCATATGAAAATGAAATACAGATGCCAAGTACTAAACACCAGTATCACCTAGTACCAAACACCTAGTATCAAGCACCAGACCCTAGAAATACCTCTAGGGATTACAGGCCCCTGGCTGCTTTCCTGTATCTCATGATAAGCACACAGCTATTTTATATTACATTCCCCTGATGTCCTAGTGCTTGAGCATATGCTGTTGTCTGTCTTGGGCATATATCCAAACAGAGTGCCTGCAGGCTGTATTCTCCTATAATCCATTATATATTCTGAGAAATCATATGATCCCATTGGTTTTTCAGATACCACTGTTTTAAGCTGTCAAAATTGACCTTGTGTCATGTTTCTCTTTTGCTTCTTTCTGTTGACGCTGTCCTAAATCTTCAGGTTCAAGTATGATTGAGTGCAGCAATATGCTTCTGTCACAAAAGGAACAGATTTTCTCAGATCAGACACAGTCTTATATAGGCCCTACATATTTCTAGGCTATACAAATTAAAATTTAAGATACACTGTTCCATCCCCCCAAGAGTAGAATTCAAATTTTGTAGCTGGAAACTCAGGATGGTTCTGATATGTGCAATAAACTGTCCACCACTTCAGACCTCTTGGCAAACATTTTCTTCAAATATGCTAGTTTTTTTCTAAGTGCAGTATGTGACAATGTCTACACAAATAAAGTTTTAATACAGGCCCATTCAAAACATACACTATAGATTTTCCCAATGAGAAATGTAGTGCTCAGAACCTGGTAGGACTTGCTTCTACAGCAGTAATTCTACTAGCTTTTCAGGAAAAGAACATTTTTGTATCTAGATAAGAAAGTGAGTCTTGAAAGCTTTTTTATCTCCAGCAACATGTAACAAAGGAAAGGAAAGGAAAGGAAAGGAAAGGAAAGGAAAGGAAAGGAAAGGAAAGGAAAGGAAAGGAAAGGAAAGGAAAGGAAAGGAAAGGAAAGGAAAGGAAAGGAAAGGAAAGGAAAGGAAAGGAAAGGAAAGGAAAGGAAAGGAAAGGAAAGGAAAGGAAAGGAAAGGAAAGGAAAGGAAAGGAAAGGAAAGGAAAGGAAAGGAAAGGAAAGGAAAGGAAAGGAAAGGAAAGGAAAGGAAAGGAAAGGAAAGGAAAGGAAAGGAAAGGAAAGGAAAGGAAAGGAAAGGAGAGTTGAATGAATCTAAGATGAAAGGTAAATCAAGGCTTAAAAAAGACAGTAAAATAAATGGAACACTCCTTTCTTGTTAGTAAATAATAGCACAAGATAAAAATAAGAATATTGAGAGAACTTGGGAATACCATGTCATTTAATCCGAACATTTTCCTTATTGTATTAAAAATTCAGAGTAAGAAAGAACTGTAAAGTTATTCAGGGTATCCTGAACAAAGATATCATTATATTTTCCTGTAATTATTAAACAAGGACAGGTCATAATTTTTTCAGATGTCTGTTCAACAAGTCAAGATTGTTTTACAGCACCTATTTAAGGACATTGCATTCAGTGAAAAAAAAAATAGATCCAAATTTCTTGTTATATTTACAGCTCATCACATTTTGTTGTGGGTGCTAGTTGCAGGACACCCTCTGCAGCACTTATATGTGTCTTTACTATCTGTAAACAGGGATTTGCATTTGCCACAGAGCATGTGTCTATGTTTAATGTTGCAGAACTCAATAGTACTTCTTGTTTTATAAAAAAAGCCAAGTTTTTTTCCATTTCTTTTCATTTTAAGGATCAACAGCTTACCATCAATTGTCAAATTTCCATAAATTATTATTGTATGTGGCAGCAAGTACTCCTCATTGAGATCGTGGCAAACTGTTTTCTACCTTGATTGTAAGCTCTTAAGGAAAGGAATGTTTATCTGTGGAGTGCCTACCACAAAAACTTCTTTCCAAGCATTGGCCTTTACTTACAGAGCTCCAGCAGTGCAGCAGTAGAAATTGCTCTGTTTTAGCTCATCCTTCTGTTTCACTCTCTGTTACATCCTGAAAACACCCTTCTGTTTTCTTTTGTGTTAAGTTCTTAAATAAAATGCTTTGCCATATTTTTGGTATAAAGTAGACATAAATTTTAATTAAGCAGGTAGCAAAGAATTTCTTCAGGGGACAGTAATATCTGAATGACATAAAATTAGACCATTTAATTGTTTGTTGGTTTGGGTGTTTTTTGCTGGTTTTTTGGTTTTGTTTGGTTGGGGGGGGGGTGCTTGTTTGTTTGTGTTTTCTTCTTGTAAATAAAACAAATCTTGTCCATTTATTTCCTGTTGTCATGCAGAATATATAATTTTTCTGGCAGGAAATAAAAGCTCAAAACATTTTCTGATGAAAATTATTCATTTTCAGCCAAACTATGAACATTCAGAAAATGCCATTATGTGACCTCCAGGGAACTATAATTTAGAATCTCATGCCGCAATGTGTTTTACAGGATGGATTTCATGGCAAGGCACAAAGACCTCCCAAGATGTATCTTGAATCTACACGGAGTACACATAATACATTGTGTCTTTTCCAGCTAGCCACCTGCAGATACAGAATGGTATGGTCACACAGGCAAAGCAATTTATTTCAGATGAGATATTAGACTGTTAATATAACACTAGATTTTCTACATAGGAGTGCTCAGTTCTCTCCCCACAAAACAAATGACAAAACCTAAAAACAAAAAACCCAAACCCTAAACCACAAAAAAATATCATAGAAGATACTTGAAAAAAAATTACGCTGGATGAAGAGATGATTTCCAGTGTAGAAGTTTCCTTTTTGAAAAAAAGTTTCCCTACTAGAAAACATGTATGTTTTTGCACATCCTTTTCCATGTAAAATGAAGGATTATATTCCCAGGCTACTCCTTGCAAAATTTCATCATAGTATATTAAGAAAAAAAGTGGTCAGTTTTCCTCTTGCAGTAAGTCCTTTTGACTGCTTCAGTGGCTGAGTATAGAACTACCAGCTTTTGGGAATCTGAGAATCAAAATACCTAGGTGAGTCCTCTGAATATTTGGTATTAATTTAGGTGTAACTTTGTTGTTTTTCTACTAATAGTTCCAGGAGGCAATAATTCCCTGAAACAGTCAAAATAGGCCTACTTATCGGAGATTTATAAACTAGAAATGCACAGACAATTTCTGTCTTTCATATGGAAAATGGCCTACCTCACAAAACCAGAATTTCCTCCAGAAAAATCTTTAAATCAAAGTAGACAAGTATCTTTTCATTGCAGAAGGGGATAATGACAGCTTTCTTGATTCTTTTCACTATTACTATGCAGGCAGCAGCTTCCAACCCACCTTACCACCATGTCAGAGGCTTTCGGTAAATATAAATCTTTAAGCTGCGGGGACAAAGAGCCAGAGCCTTCCAGGCAGACTAGGAACAGGCCAGAAAATCTGGGTGGCTGTTCATTAAATGGAGTTTTTCTGAAAACTCATTTTTTTTGGGAAAAAAAAGATCATATAATTTTCCTACTCATTCTGTTTGCTGTGGGAGAAATAGGGAAAGTCTGAACTTTTCTGTATGTACATTCTGGAACATTTATGGATGTACATTTTGCAAAACTCCTTTCAGTTCTGATAAGTATACACATATGTTTGTAATTTATATAAAACAAATACATATAAATATATGTATTTGTATAAACATGTAGAAATGCAGATACTTGATTTGCAGGTATTTGTTATAACAAATAAATAACTTCTCTCAGTTTGCAAATACGCTTCTGACTTATTAATAAACTCAGTTTACACTATGTTCAGTATGGAATTTGTCTTAAATCACTTACATGTTAATTCTCTGTTAGATTTAAAATCTCTCTCCTCTTCTGATGTACTTTCACCTCACACACCTGCTCAGTGTTTGAATAAATACTCATAATCAATAAAGAACCACACTATGATATTTTAAGGAAAACAAGTACATTTATGTATATATAATTTTGTTTTCAAATAACATAGAAACATATTTGTGCTGCTTAAGCTCTTCTTACCATTCATTTGCTATCCGGTAGTCTTGAGCTACTGTTAGATTTCCATGTTCAAATAAGCCACATTTTAATTTTGGTTGGATCTTAAAATAAATGTCAGAAACAGTTTCATGTGCTGCAACCTTCCTCAAAAGATTTATCAGTAACAAGAAAACCAGAAATAGATACTGCACTCAATTAAAAACTGGTGGTTCTGTATGCCTGTGGAGCTCTTCACTGTGATATTATTAAATTTTCATACATTAAATTACAGTTGCTGGTTATAGTAATCTAATTGTTATATTTCTATGAATATGAAATGGTCTGTTACATGCAAGTTTTATTTGCAATAGTAACAGTATAATAATAATATATTTTCTTATTTCTACTTTTGATGTTTGCAAATTGTTTACAGAGAGCTAATAGATTCATCCAGTTCTTTTAGAACCCAAGACAAGGCTGAGTTATAACAGAAGTGATCTTTCCATGTATGAACGCCCAATATCTTTTGTTCTTTAAATTCTTGTTATTCTCATATACCTGTGTCCTGATCTTTCCAAGTGTTCTACAAATTGGTATGGCTAACCAGCATCACTAACTATTGATCTTAATTATTTTAACCAGCATATAAATTTAATTCTTTCATAGCAACCTCTGTCCCAGCTTGCCCCATTGAATTCTTAAACGTTTTTGTAATGTATAGAAGCAATTACCTTGAAGCTGGCATGAAATATGTAACAGCTCTAATAAATGCAAAGGAAAAACATGTTTATGACTATTTCTTACACATATATTTCAGAAGGACTTGGATAAAGTGGCATCAACTTTGCCTGTAACCCAATAAGTTTTACGTAAAGTAGCTGTGATATGAGCTCAAAAATGATTTTCAATAACATAAATATTTAAAAGGCAGATATTAGTTTTCAGAAGCCAAACAATTAAACGTATTTTGCATTTTTTAAATCTGATCATATTCTTAGCTAAAAGAAATAAAAAATTAAATGCAAATAATCAATTCTAATCAGTTTACAAATAGCTTATAGTTTGAAAACTTGCTACAATAATCAATGCATTCAAATATAAGAATGTGGAAATGAGAGACAGAGGCAGATTTGTGGCACACAGGCCAATTTAAAACTTGCATAAATCTTACTTGAAAAAATTCCCCTTGACTTCATTATGTCATGGTTTTCTGGTAACCAGATTTGGTTTACTGTTTGTACCAACAAGTCTGACTAACTTTACTGAAAGTTGTGTTAAATTTGGATCTTATGCTTTCTAGTCAAGACTCAATACATGAGATATTTTGCTGCACTTTAGCTATATATTGATTACTACTGCAAATTTTCTCTACCTTTCATACAGCAAAATTGTCTAAGAAACTTAAAAATTTTAAGTATGTATTCTACTGCAAAAGTTATGCATAACTTAGCATTTTCTCTAAAACTAATAGCGGTAGATGTCCTTATATTTGTATGTATTACCTCACAAAGTATTTAAGGATGTTCAAAAAACACTTTAAGAACCTTTTTTACTCAGTCAGTATTTCAGAATCACTTAACCCATCGATGAAATGCCACCTCTGCAGTGGAATGGAGTAGTGGTTTAACAGAACTCAGCAATGTTTTATAACAGCTCTTCTTGCATTTACAGTTATTTTCTAGAAATGGATGAAATATTATATTATGGAACTAAGTGCTCTTATGCAGTAATGCTGAGTTCAGCATCAATCAGAGCATGAAATAATGTTAAGCTCTTGTATTTAAGTATCCCAAGGTTATAACATTTCAGGCACCAGGCATAACAATTAGTTTTTTGCTTTCTTAGAATATTTAAATTGGGGAATAAGTATTAATTAAAAACAACAAAAAGTGCAAGGGAAACAAACAAACAAGCTAAACCAACCAAAAACCAAAGGAACATGATTAGCAGAAGCCAGGCTTCAATTAATAAAGGAGAGACACTTTTGAGTGTTCTACTTGCACTGAATTGAAAGGATTTTAATATCCTATAGTTGAATAACTACTTATTTTTATATGCATCATTTTGAATTTACGAGGAAGGTGTTACTGTTATAAATGATCTTTTCCTTGCTTTGAATCCTGCTAAGTAATGAAAATCCCTTGATATGTAGTGGTCCACTGTTAGAATTATTGTTGCATTCTAACAGTGAATTTTTACTTCATGTGATAAATAGGTTCCAGTAGATAAGATATGGAAGAGCTTCCTGATTTACTATTTGGAAAGACAGTGTCATAACCAACAAAGATCTTCAGATGCAAGCTGCCATAAATAATCAAAGAAGGAAAGTAGCTATGGATTTCTAGTGTCACATTTTACTACTCTTTCTAATGAAGTTTTACATATTGTGTTTATGAAATAAAACTGTTTTCAGAGGGAGATACACATTTCTTTCTGTGGAAAAAAAAAGACAATGTTCTTTCCCATGATTCTAAAGAACGGAAATGGAAATTACTGTAACAAGCTCAAGGCAATAAAGAGAAGAGGAGACTGAGGGGTGACCTCATTAATGATTATAGATCTGTAAAGGCCGAGTGTCAGGAGGAAGGAGCCAGGCTCTTCTCTCTGATGTCCAATGACAGGACAAGGGGCAATGGGTGCAAGCTGGAGAATAGGAGATTCAATCTGAACATGAGGAAAAGCTTTTTTACTGTAAGGGTTATGGAGCACTGAACAGGCTGCACAGAGAGGTTGTGGAGTCTCCTTCTCTGCAGACATTCAAAACCCACCTGAACGTGTTCCTGTGTGACCTGGTCTGGGTGATCCTGCTCTGGCAGGGGTTGGACTGGATGATCTGTTGAGGTCCCTTCCAACTCCTAATATTCTGTGATTCTGTGATCATGCAGTCCCAAGACATGTATAGACACGTTCTAAGATATAAAAAGGGCAGTCAGTTTGATATTCTCAAAGATATCAGATATATTAAAGATGTCTTTAATTATTCCACTACAGAAAAAAGAAAATAAAACTCCTTTCTCCAGCAGGCTGGAGGTGTTTCTTTTTTCTCTTCTTCGGCATTCGTGATAATTAAGTAATGTATGCATGTTTATGTGCGTATTAGGAAGAAAGGAGAGGAAGGAGAGGGAGCTCATGTACGACAATTCCAGACTTCAAAACTGACAAAAGTGAATAATAGAACCATAGTAACAATACTACTACTAATAACAATAATGTGGTTTTTTTTTTCTTCCTATCTAGGGTATCATCTAAAATATGTTAAATCTCTGTTTACTCAGAATAATTTGCAATTGTTTCTAAGGGGGGAAAAGTGGGGAGGAGGGGAAAAACCATTCTCCTAATGCAGCCATTTGAGTATCCATGTGTTGAGACTTACCATGTTCTCTTGTTTTTAAGTGTTCCTACGTGCACACCTACATGTCATAATGGAGGAAAAGATCTTAAAGTAAGAAATTGATTTCTAAACTATGGTCGGTTTTTTCCCTGCATGAATCTGTCTTTTAGAGTTTAGAAGCTGTCATGCCTGAAGTTTGAAAGGAAACATAGATTGTTTCTGTGGGTTGTCACAGTTTCATATTTATGGTGGCATATCACTTTACTACTCCTGCTGATGGCCCACCTGTCTCTATTGCTCTGAATCGACACTTCAGGACTCAACACCTACTGTTAGCAACTGAGAAATACTCCCCAAGGCAGGAAAGAGGCAGCAAGCCAAAACCAACATTCACAGCCTGTTAATAAATGCAGAAATTAAAACAAACAAAAAAATACCCTGGAAACCATTTCCGGTAAACAATTAGAAATATTATGAAGAGTTAAAGGTAGAGTTAAAATATAGACTGCTAGAAAGAATAGAAACAAAATCATTTTATATGGCACCAGATTAGTTCTCTGTCCTATTGTGTATTGAATAGCTTATTGTCTTCTTCTTATCTCATACTAGCCTAACTAATGCCTTTAGTCTTGATTTAAACTGCATTGAATGGAAAATAATCCTTCAACTTTGAATTGCTTTGTGAACATCAGTTGGAACATTAGAAAGACAACTCTTTTCTTGTATGAAAATTTTACACAGCTGTTAAAGGTGCTTTTGAGGTTTGTAACTTCCAGTCTTGTGCTCTCTCCTATAAAGTGATACTCTTAGTTGAAAAAAGAAAAAAATTAAAATTATTATGTTCTAGAGGTGTTTTAAAACACAGTCTGATTTATCCCAGGTGTATGAAGTGACACAGTGACTTCTGAAGCAGCTCGAAAGGTTTCTTCTGATTTTAGCAGGAGTTTGTGTAAGCTACCAGCATACTACAGAATTCTAACATTACCTGAATGTTAGAGGGAAAAAAAAGTGTTTACAAGGTTTTCAGCTCAGCAGGAGCTGAGAGACATTCACTCAGTATTCTGTTTTCCTCCCAGCTCCTGCTGAGCTAGAACGCAGTGGGAGCTACAAGCCTTGTCTGTGGCAGGAAGGAGATTCCAGCTCTTGCTGGTTTTGAAGCTTCTCCTGAGTTCCAGAGAAGATGTTTCACTTGTGAGGCATGAGGACATCTTCATCTTGATGAGCTGTGCACTCAGTGTAACCTGTGTGCTAGAGCCTGCAGATTCACACGTGACTGGTGGCTGCCAACATGTTTCAAGATTTATTGAGTTCAAGCTCTTAGGAGTCAGACTCCACTGTCCCCTGCAAAATTTATGATCACTACTTTTTGTCAGTGGCCATCTTGTCTAGTCTTTGCTGGTAAGAACAGCTCACCTGTTACTGGGGGCTAGACTGCCTTCAAAGGTCAAGTGGAAATTCAGCTGGAGCAAAATCTCTTATTTGCTGTTGATATGCAAATTCAGTAATTTACCCCAAAAGTGGCAGTATGTTAACCCTCTGAAAAGTTGCACACCATCACATGCTGCCTTACTATGTACTGAATGTACAAAAAAGCAATGAAGAAGTGAAAAATAACTGAAGTGAAGAAACAGCAAAAGACTTAATAGACATGATTCTGAATAATGCTGAGTTTCTTTCTCTGCCTCTGTCCATATTGTAAAATAGGGCCTTGGGATTGGGTCATGTGAGTCTAGTGCTACATAGTCCAAAGTAGAGTATACATAGGCATTTATCTCATCAGTATAAAAGCAAGTATTAGTCTTGTCTTTTATAGCACTACTGATAATCATTGATCAGACTAGTTCCTGAACTAAGATAACTTTGTTTTAGCTACTGTTTGGGGCAGAGTGTGGGAGTAACTAATACATACAAGTTAAGAGGCCACTTCAACTTGAGCAGCTTACTACTGTAATGCTCAAGTGTTTTGCTTTAGATACTGGTGGAGGTATAGAGGAGAGCAGAGCACAGAAATCATACTGTTGCTCTCATCAGGATCTCTTACTGGTTTAAAGTGAAAAAAAGCTTGGCTCTCTTCTTTGGTTTTAAGGGGGAGCAAAGCTCTAGGCTGTTAGCTATTGCAAGCTAAGAACTGAGGAGAGAACTTACATGGTGAACCTCCACGCTACTTTGAGAAAAATACCTCTAATTGCATCTTCTCAGCTAAGGGTAAAGACAAAATCTGAGATCAGTCTTCATCTCCTTGTCTCCAGCTGGCCACATGGAAAGATATTGGTCTCAGCTGGGAGATGGAACTAATAGCTGCTGCTTTCCAGAACAGCAAAGGAAGATCAGTTCAGATCAGGCTCAGCTACGAAGTGGTACTTAGTGGTAAGAGATAGTAAAGAATAACTTTCTATCCTGTTTCTTGACTGTGAATTACATTTGAGTTCACACTGATAGTGGAGGTAGCTCTGACTTTTCTAGAAAAGAGTTGTCAAGATCCTGAGCTGGAGTATTTTGAAATGTAGAAGTTTCATACTGCAATTGTAAAGCAAACAGGTCAGTGAATAAGCTTGGACTCAAACTGATCCAAATCTGTACTCCAGGCATGATCCCTTCTCTTCTCCAGTGTGTAACTTGCTGGGTCCAAAGTACATAAAGAGCTGATGCATAACTTGATCTCCTTCTGAACTGTTTCTTATATGTCTTTCTGTAATCCTCCTATGCTAATCATCTGAATGCAAAGTAAATGACTAGTGTCAGACTGCTCATGTTAGTTTCCTGCTGCATAGAGATTCCTTAGTGGTAGCTATCCAATGAAGACAACTTTCCTGTATGGAAAATACTTCTTTTGATATAAATAGGAAATTCATCTTTTGTTACCTATTTTGAGATATTATAAATGTTCCCACTATTGACACTATTACTTAGAACATTTTGCAATGTATTTCAGTGCTCCTCAGAGCATTTTTTAACGGAGGTAACTTTTTTCCTAACTACAGAAGTTAGCTTCTTTCTAACCATAACTGAGTGTGACATAGTGAAAGCAGCATTAGAAAACACAGTAATTTCCAAGATGCAATTTGAAACAGTGGGGACATGGCTACTTGTAAGATCTTCTTTGCTTCTACAAAATGCTCTTAAAGATGGCATATGTTTACATAATCTTTTTTTTTAATATTTTAATTATTAGAGGTGTGTAGAAGGTTTTAACAGTTATGGAATCAAGCTTTAAGTAAGCTTCTGTATAACTCTGTGTGACTATCTTAAACCTTTAGTTTACTGTACAAAACTAATGAAGTTCAAATCTTCTAAGCCCAGATTTAAGAGCAGCTAAAAGCATTTCAAAAAAACAGAGATGGAAAAATGATCAATTTCCATAAAAATCAGAGAAAATTATTATTTTTCAAGATTCTGTATTAGGCCTGAAGTTGTTTCATACACTTGTTCATAACCTAGAGAAGTAGGAAAATCTGCAGAGCACACAGTTATACAAGTCCATAGAAACCTTTGAAAAAACATCAGTGGGATCCAAACAAGTTGAGTGAGTGGGGAAAGTGCAAGTGCAATTCTAGTTCTTTGTTGAGAAATATTATGTAATGGAAACTAGGAAGAAAAATATAAAACAAAATATGACTACCGCTACTAGGTTTCAATAAGATATAGCCACTCAGAAAGAGGTCTCAGGCATCATTATATGTAGGAATATAGCTGTGGCCAAAATGGTACCCATCTCTCAACAGGTCTCAGTGGCACTACGACATACTACTTCTGGTAGACAGCATAGGTATGGGGCTTCTGTGATGCCAAATCCTCCAAGGCAAGAGAGAGTCTCAAGTTTGACTTTGCCAGTGCTGCATCAGTTTTGTACTGAAACAGTGGTTCAGAATTTGCTCTTTATGATAGAAAATAAAAACACTGCACAAAGATTATGACTGAGGTTGTAATAATGACTTGTTCATTTCAGTGTGCATTAGCCAGTCCATTTATTTCTTGCCTTCTCAGACTCAGAGCCATCGTAGTCATACTAAATATGTCATTGCTATTAAAAAAAAAAGACAGCAAGGGATAGACCAAATAGTTCTGAGAGTCAGCTGTTCTAAATGTGTACTGATTTCAAATGACAATTAGTGAGGGGAAGCAGTTTGTAGGAGAGCTAGGAAGAAGGAGAGAAAAAGAGAAACAGTGATGAATCTCAAAGAAACCAACCTGACATTTAAACCAGTGATCAGCAGATGAGTGAGCTTTCCTACGAAACAGAACAGACTTTTTCTACCTCCCCGTATACATAAATTTTATGACAGCAGCCAACAATTTTTAAAAGGAACTATCTCAGGTAGGTGACTCTTACCCCACACATTGTTTCTGCATACAAATGTAGTATTGTGTTACTGTTAGCAGTCAACTGTTCGATGGCCCATTCAGGGAAACAAAAACCTGAAAGGAATCCATCCAGTAAAGGCATCTTCTAAATAACATGGGACAGGTATTAAACACTCTCTGTCATGGATTTGCTGGATACCATTGCAGTCTCCAAGTCTGTATTTGGGGTGCATTCCAGTTTCTCAGTTGCAGCAAATCATCAGTGCCAGATTCATAGACATCCTTTTCTAGTGATCTTTTAATTTACTTGATAATATTTGGCAAAGCTATATGAACACAATGAGACTTAAAAAACCGAATGCATTCCATGTCCTACCACACACAAGTGCTGAATAAATTGATTTGCATTTCAGTGATGTGGTTTGTGCTGCTAGCTTGCCATTGGAAGCTTTGCAAAGAGGAGAAAGTTCTGTGGGGCAAGGGTGAGAAATTAGCTTTGTAAATAAGAAGCTGAAAGCATTGCCTATGTAACTGACTATGGCTGTGTGACGTTTTCCTTCAGGATTTCTCTTCATGGATTTGATGTTTCACAATATGACATCTTGGCAATACATTGCAGATGTGTTTTTAAAAGGAGCTGTGCAACCTCTGATATGCCTTTGCTTATGTTAAGCTCTGCAGGCCTCCGGCAAAGCTTTACAGAGCTGGAGGATTTCAGTTCACATGTGATTTAAAATCTGATTAAAGAATACAATCTTAGCAACTCTGGGCATCAAATAAGGAGAAAAAACCTTAAATTTCATTTGAGTGACTTCTTACTTGGAACTACATTAAAAACAACTCTATCTGACTGCCACAATTCTGAGTTAGTAAGCAACTTGGTATGCCAGCCAGTAAGACTCAGTTCTCCAGAATCAATATTGCAGTTATTGAGTAATTACAGTACTTGCCTGGGAAGATGGACAATGTGATATTTGTTCAGGGGCTGATGGGTGATAATGGTACTCAATGATAGACCATAATTGAAAACAAAATGGTCTTAATGCAGCTGACTGACACAATAGAAAGACTATGGTCTTTAAATATAAACACAATTTACCTTCTTGATTATCAAAACATTAGTTTAAAACCAGCAACTAACAGCAAGATTTTGAGAGTAATAAACCACCTGCACTCCTTCCTTAGCTTCAGATCATCAATAAAGACTCTTTAAATGCTAATCCTCTTGAAAAAGCATTTTCTCACTCAAGGTGTTCTTATAGGCTATTACTAATAAGAAGTAAGAGGAACTGTCTGCCTTTTTCTTTTAAAAGCTAAGAAAGTTAAACTTTAGCATTTCACTCCTTGACTCTTCTGCCAATTTTAGCAAATGCTTATTTAACATATGTCATTAGCCTGTGAAGGATACACAGTGTGCATTCCTCATCCCTCTGCTACTACATATACACACTGGGGATCTTGTCTTGACCTCATCAAATTACTGCAAGTTCATCAGCAAGCAATCCCAATGAGTAGGTAAAACACCTTGTATGAAGATTCAAAAAATACTGCAAAATTGCTTAATATCATAGACTTTGTTAATATAGTCATAAACCATTCTCTTCAAGAGGATGAGAAGCTCATTTAGAAATACCAGAATAGGAAAGATGCGATTTGTCAGAAACCATTCTTTGGTTCCATGATATTTCCCTACTCTCTACTAAAGCCATCAGTGACCAGTCAAGCACTAATTCTGTGAATTTAATGACATACAGCTGGACAAAATACTCAGCAAGGGTGATGGCCCTCTCTGAAATTTCAGGGTGATGAAAAGGATTTAGAAAGGAGCAACTGAATTTGTGAACCACTGCCTTCCAAGTGCATTTCAGAATCAAAATATTCTAGTTTCAGATGTAAAACCTCAAAGATGGGGTGAAATAATTGAGTTTTTATTTTTAATTAAAATTCATAGTCTTCAGGAGGAAAAGACAATAATCCTAGCTCATGCAGCACACACTATCTCATATGCCTCTCATTAATACTGCTTTTCTGAGCCAAACTAAAACAAAGTTGATGATATATGTTTTTAACTAATACACTGTGTTTTTTAATGTATGTTGCCCTCAGCCTTACTGGAGCATTTGCCAGTGCTTATTGCGTAAAAAAAAAAGCTGGCTGAGGCACTGGCCAAAGTAACCTGTTACCAGATATGACTAAATCATGAACCCTCTGACAAGGCAGAAGATACTGACGTGAGGATGACCAGAGATTCCAGGTGTATGCAATTTATCACTATGGGAAGAAGGAAAGGTGGTATGAAGTAAAGGATCACAGAAATCAATCTGGAATGAGAACATCAAGAACAGGATGTCCTTAAAGAAGGAAAAAGTAGATAAAGATAAAAGTTAAAAAAAATTGGTATTGTTCATATTAGAACATCATATAGAAAGGAATACCTCATTAGAATAAGAAAACCTTTAGTGTTTTGAATTGTGAACACCTGGAGAAAATGTTTTATATCTCTAAAATTTAAGCATAGATGAATAGATATTAAGAATTTCCAATATGAAATACATTTTTCCAAAGGTGTTGGTTTTCTATGAAGCTTAATTCCTTAATTATCTATCAAAATATAAATCCTTATCTAAATCTGAAAAGTAATCAAGTAATTTGGAAACAGCATGCACTGTAAGTAGTATCCTCTGTAGCAGAACTACCACTGTGCTCAGTTATCTAGAAAGTATTTTTATATATTCCACTTCTAAGGGTCAAGTTTTTACTGCCTAGTTATTCTGTTAGTATGTGGGTTCGTCTAGAATAACAGTGACCCCTAGGGATACAATTTAGTGTGATGCATCAGGGAATACAGCTCAGTGTGCTACATCAAGCTTTAAACTTGTAACTACAGTTTTTATATTACATGCAGCAATAGAAAGGGCTATTAACTTGAAAATTCTTCAGATTTAACTGAATATGCTTTTTTCAGTGAATTTTTATGAGAAAATTCTTGTCTTCTAAATGGACAAAGGGAATACAAATGCAAAATAATAGTTAATCTATTACGTATTACTTCTGTAACAGAATTTATAATCTGAAATCTTGATTAAATATTATGTCCCAGTAATTTCTTCATCTTTAATATTATTAGCATACCATCAAACTCTGCTTACTCAGATGAGATTCTTAGTGAAAGATAGAAACTTCTTTAATCAAGTATATTCCGTGTGCTGAGGATTAAGCTTTAGTCAAATAATTTTGTTATACAAACAATAATATTCTGGACAGTGTAGTGATTTGGTTATCTTAGTGGTTTGGTTAGATGTAGAACTAAATAATTTATATAAATTTTCAGTACATTGTTAACCTCCATGAAAGAAATTACGGGCTTGTTGAATCTATTACACAGTAAACAAGTCCTCCAACCAATTTGTAGTTCAAACCAGGATTTACAGAAGCAATAGGCATTAAGATTACATTAGTCATTCTGTGTGCCAGACAGATGAGAAAATTGAGTCCCAGTCCTGTTATAACGGCTTGACTAATCGACATCATTGAACATATTCCAACAGATTCCAAAGGAGATCCTTTGTGCTTTATGAAGAGACGGTTGAGGACTTCTAAAAGTCAAGAATCTGTGATTTTCCAAAATTGCACTTGGTGAAAATGCTTGTTTCTATGCAGACTAGGTAACTGAATAGGACAAGGATCCATAAAAGAGTAAAGTCCTGGGGTCAGGCAGAGGTGTCTGTTGTTGCCATGTTCCAAAAGGGAGAGAATGAGTGTGTAGCTGGAATGCAGCAGAGGAGGTACTGCAGAGTAGAAAATGAATTGTGGCTGGTGAGCTCTGCGAATTCCTATCTCTGTTAGCAACAAACTCATACATGGGCAAAATAGGAGCAGGATCATGACTATTTTACTGCTGCTTCTTTGTTGCCCTAGGCAGGTACCTTCTTTGCCTTTGATGAGAAGATTGACAAAAGTGTCAGATATACTCTGATTATTCACCCACCCTTGAGGTCTGGGACTGGCATAAATAGACACCCCAAGGATATCTGTAACTTGTGCTGTAACTAAGACGCAACAGTTGTCTCCCAGGATCTACTCACAATATGAGCACAGAGGGGAGATTGCTCCTCAGTCTGCCCCTTCCCAATACTTGTCACTTTACCCAGTGCGTGTCATGAGGGCAACCAGACTACCTAAAAAGATAGTCTAAATTCCAAGTTAACACTAGCTGTACTCTCAGTGTTTTCCATGTACTAGAGAAGGCTTAACTCAAAGAAGGCAAACTGCCCTTTCTGACACCTTGTTTTTTAGCAACTATGTTTCTGTTCCTTCTTACAAGAAGCTACAGGACAGTCATATGACTATACATCCTCATAACTGATTAGGCACTCATTGCTAATGATAAAATGAGACATAACATTACATGTGTAACATTATGGAGGCAAGTATATAAAGAAAGGGCTCCCAGTTTTGAAGACTGTAGTTTCGTTCACTAATATTTCTCTCAATATTTTCTTCATGGTTATATAAGGTCATTATTTCTCTCAATATATTCACTCTCAGTTCTGCAGTAACATACTGATTCTTTTTTTTTACTCTTATAAACCAGCAGACTCTAGAGCTCTGCTAGCTTTTTTGATATGAAAGCCAGCTGAAAAATTATTGTAGTAGTTTATGTCTAACAGAAACAAGCATTTTCTTGTTATGTTTATATTGTTTATCTTTACTGAAAGAAATGTGTAATCCATGTATGATCAAACATCAATATTTAATTCTAATGGAAGGTACTTGCATTTTTTTAAGCTAGCTGGAGTTAGAAGGGAAGCCCCATATGGATTTGATGGAAGATGATGACTATTTCTCTGGGTAAGTCAGTGGACAGGGAACTGGATTTGGGAGACACCTTCCTGCCTAAGGGAAACCAAAATTAATCTCCCGTGTGGAAGCTTTCCCATCAATGTTCTATAATACATTAGGGAGCAAGATATTCACAGCCAATTCATACAAAAACTTAAATTGTTCAGTAAGCTATAAATAACTACAAATTTTGAGTTGGACCAGATACTCTCAAGGGGTCCCTTCTAACCTCAACCAATTTGCAACCCTGTGATTTTATATCCCTATGTATAAGACAGTTGAAGTTTTGGACATGTGGGTTTCAATTCCTTTTATTTTCCTTTTCCTTTCATTATTCTTTTCCTTTCATTTTCCTTTTCCTTTCGTTTTCCTTTTCCTTTCATTTATTTTATCAACTTAACCAATAGGAACTTGAAAAGTTGGGAATATGAGTTCAAGCTTCAAGCTTCAAGTTCTGCTTTTAGGAAGCAGAAGAACAGAACCTGAGTTTTATGCATCTTGGATGATTCTCCTGGCTTTGAGCTTGTTGAATGAAAGATGAAGTAGCTCTTGGTTTCAGAAGTGAGCTTTGTGTTCCTCCCTTCCAGGTGTCTATTTTTCAGCTGATACTACTGAGTGAGCTTGGATCAAAATACAAAAGTAATTCCAAGTCTCTGTAAATTGTTTTGGTCATCCAGTAAGGTATTTGCCAAAATACTGTTGTTAATTATTAGTTCAACCAGTTCCAAGCTAGTTTCTCACAGGTTCTAGGGTTCCCATTTGCATGATCTCATGCACAAGTTTTCAGTTGTGCAGAAACATAAAGATGGTAGATTCTATTAATTTATGAGCTAAATCAGAGTTTATAGATAACTTTTATTTTCTGTATATCATCTACTATCTATCTACATGTAAGCAACATATACATCTTTCAGCATGATTCCTGCAGAAGAGAAAAATTCAGAAAATAATACATGTGATGACTATCACAGAGTTTATTAGCAGTGTGACTTCTATCAAGTTAATAATGTCAAGAATTGTGCAAAACAGAGTTAATCATTTTACATTACACTGATTTGATCGTCTCTAATAACAAAATAGTATACCTCTGTGGGCTTTTTCTCTGATGCTTCAATATTAAAAAAACCCATAAATCAAAGCTGTTTTGACAGATGAGCAACACAATTGTGTAACAGAATGGAAAATTTTAAAAACTGAATAGCTGATAAAAGATGAGTAGAACCAGGGAGGATTGATGTTATAGCTGAAGGCAGCATTAGAGATTAGGTACTCATTTGGCTTTTCAGCAGGCCTGGTGACTCATTCCACATAAATGAAGTTTGTGATATGTAATGAAAAGCTTTCTATCTCCACTGCAAGCAAATTAGCAGGTATTTTGTGGGAAGAATGTTAATGTTATCTGGCATTTGTTTCAGTGCAGGAACACATTAACAGAGGAGATTTGAAAAGAATTTCACTTTTATAACATCAGGTGCTGAAGGTATTAAAACAAGGTCACCTCTGTAAAGTAATGAGAGAAAATTAGGTTATAAACAAGCAGTACCTAAAAATATATTCAGTCTGTTTCACTGAACAAATGTAATACAGTATTGCCCCAGATTGCTAGTTTTCTTTACCGACAGTGATACTCATATGTCCAGAGCAAAGTTAAAAAATAAAAGGCCATGGTTTGGTGAGAGAGAAGGGATAAGCATCTCAGTGGGAAAAGTAATTTCATTCCATTATGGGAGAAAACCAGCCAGGCTGTTTTACAGCCTTTACTGTTCCACGTTATAAAGCAGTAAACTATTTGAAGACATTAAATCTCTTTTTCATGAAGGCAGTGAGGAACAGGAAAGGAGATATATCTGAGGAAGAAAAGATAAAAATAATCATTTTTTCAATACTGAATAAATAGCGATCAAGGTAGAAAAATGAAAAATTCATTCAGAAAAATAAAAAAAATATTTTTTAAATAATACTAGAGGAAACTAGAGTATATGAGAGATACAGAAAAATCAGTATGCACTAAAACCAAGGATGACAAGACAGAGAATTAAAAAATACAGCTTTTATTTTTTATTTGAAAACAAGACAGAAACAAACTAAGACTGTACATTTACTAGCATTGGAATAAAGGGGAAAACAGGCCAAAGAGGAAGCTGGTTAGCCTCGTAATATCTCCTAAGAGAAGACTGGATTACTTTATGGCTGGTTTGTGATTTAGGCATGATAAAGTCTTAGAGTGATAAAATAAAATAAATAAATATACATGTAGAGATAACATAACTAAGATTATTTAGGAAGAAATACTGAACATGAGGAAATGATAGCTAGATAGGAAGACACAGATAGAGAGATAGATAGAAAATTGATCTTCAAGGCAACCTGAAATGGTAGATAAAGAAACATGTTTGATGATAAAAGTGGCCTTGCAACCTGGGAGACTTACTATCACGATGACTTGTAACAGTGGAAGAACTCTTGAGTAGCTAGCATATTTCTAGACATAGTACAAGACTTTTTATCCCTCCTAGTTTATGAAAGGGCCATAAAGATCAGAGACTTCCCTTAGTTATTAAATTTATATTGAAGTAGATATCTTCTACATAATTCTTTTAAAATATGTTTATAAAAAGCTTGCAAACCTTACACACAAAAAATAATACATCACATAAGTCCTCATTCAATCAGTGGTTTGTATCTTCACTCTCCCTGGCTGGGTCTAGGTTAATGCCATGAATCTAATCTAGGACATAAAAAGTAATAGGCTGCAAACATTTTTATGTTTAGCCAAACCTCCATCATCAAAACAGTTTTATGTCACCTTTGCAATTTGGTAGATGGTCAGGTAAAAGTCTTTGGAGGTTAAGACAAGTTAAAGTTAAGTGAACTTTCCTGTTAATTTCTGTAATTACTTTAGAAATGCTATTTTAAGACACAACACTTTAATATTCACTTTCTCTAAAAAGTAGTTCCCTTCCCTTGAAACAGTTTATAAACATAACAAGTTCAAATGTTTGATAAAGAAAATGCCAGGGAATCTAATAATGCTTGTCTACCGCACATTGGCAAAATAAAGCTTGCTCAGTTAATGTTTCTAAAAGACCTTGAGGGCTTTTGGTGAGTTGTTTATTGCTTCTTGAACATGCCCTTATAATAAAATACTGTGCTCTATAACTTCTGCTAGGGTACACTGACAGAGTACTGATGAAACCAACAAAGCTATAGATTTATACCAAATAAAGATCTGCTTAAGAATATTTAATACTTATTACAGATAAATAACCTGAGGAGCCTATATAAATAAAGTACATAGTGTTAATATTTTCAAAGGAGAGAGTCATAGCAGGAGGAAAAAAAATAAGAAAAAATAAAGCTTTATTATGAATCACTCTCCCAGAAAAAAAACATAAGACTTTAACCAAAGGTTAAATCTATGGATCAAGAATCTGCAGGAAATAACATAGGATCACTTATTGTTTTCTAAGTAACATGCATTTAAATCTGTCAGAGCATTACTTTCAAGTGAATACAGAGTACATCCACATATGTGAAAAGAAGTGGAGACAGAAAAAGGAGGAGGTTTTATACATATTCCCATAGATTCACCATATGCAAAAGATATTCTTGAATACAGGACAAAAGCCAAAATTATGTCATTATTTGAAGTATGACCCCCCCTTGCTAACTTAACTCTAGTTTTGGTCACTGATTTTAAAGCAAAACTAAAACAGTCTCTCCCTGTCAGACAGGCTGCATTTATCACTAGGAAAACCAAACTGTAAGATAAATTAAAAACAGAAAGAGATGAAAGAAAGATATATTTATTGATATGTTGTAAGTGTGCCAAAATAGACCCATGAGATCCACCTGTAGTTTTATGAATAATATTTTCAGAAGCTGTGGTTAAAATTCCATTGCAATGCAATGCAATTATTTGAATGTGTAAACTACGTATGTCTTCTCACATCGAGAAAACAGAACGGAGGAAAAAACAGATGAAAGAAATATAGGGCACCTGTATACAACAAGGGTCTACAGTTACACAGAATTTGTATCTTACTCTAGTATAGTCTGAATGAGCTTTCACTCAGATTTGAAAATTGTATACACAGTGAAGAAAGTGCTTTGTGTATTGATATGCTCCCACATAATACAATATTGTCTAGAGGCCTGACCATGCTTATAGTTCAGACTTAATTTTCTAGTTCAGAGTCTGAAGTTGCTCTCCATGCAGCATCAGCTACTGCAGAGACTTCTGAGTTTTGTAGCCATGTAGACCTTCAAATTAGGAGTGGCCTGTGCCATGCAAGTGACAGACAAGTACTGAAAGATGCAAATATTCAGTGTCAGCTGAAGGTTCTTACCAGAGGATAAAAAAAATAAAATAAGGACATAGCAAGATTTAAGGAATGATAAATTTTATTGTTGTGAGGATAACTAAGTTATTTCCATGGAGAAGGAGGTGAGAGGTCAGTCTGAAATATCTTCTTCAGTGTCAGAGGATTAGTAGAAGGTGTTTGTTTAATGTAGTTTACCCATTCTGTAGCCTCAATTTATCTTTCAGGATCCACACCAACCATAAGAAATACTTTGACTACAATGGCAGAGAAAGAACTACAAGTCTTACGAGGGATTTTGAGCTTTCACAGGTAAGAATAGCTTTCTAGATCAGACTATATTCAGCCAAGTTTTTAATTTATTAGCATATCCTGCTTAATATCTATTTATATGTAAAGTGATATTACTTGAAAGCAAATGTTTCAGGTTAGCTTATAGTTAAATTTAGAGCTTTATTACTAATAGACTGATAAGGCTTTTCAATTACTGTGATTTTCCTCTTCAGGTTTAGGAATGTGCAAGGCAAAAAGCTCAACCTTCCTGTCAACTGATCTTGTGGCTGATAACTTTCAACACTGCCAGCATGAAATTTTAATATGAGTCATTTGTGACTCTTTTTTGTTGCTGACTCTTCTATGTTAATGACACTTCTGTGACATGAATCCTCTTTGCTTGCTTCATAAATTATCAGTGAAGACACCCATTTAGTATAGGATTGAGGGGATTATCAGAGTTTATGCTTTGCAGATCTTCATTTGGTGGCTGAAGGTTTCATTAACTCCATCTACTCACCATTTGCTTGGAAATGTCCAGTCTTTGGAAGTTCATACTTCATACAAAAATAAAAGATGGAATTGTTCATAAAAAGCTATGTATCATCACTTCCATGAATGAATATGAATTATTCTTTTTACTAAAAGCAAATTGCATTATTATGGAAATACACTTAAATAAATGGTATAAAATGCCACTATAAATATTATGCCATATTCTTCTGTGATGACAATTTATAATGATAAATTTATTAATTTATGTTTTACAGCTATTTTTAATGCATATATTTTATATTTTTGAAGGATTTTTTTCACAGTTTTATTTTGTTTTCTTGTATTTTTATAAGGAAGAGTACTAAACATTAATGGGAATTTGAGCAAAAGTTTGTTTAACTGACCATTTATAATGAAGCTGTTTTAAGTGTTTTGAACTGTAAAATCAAATGTTAGTAAAATATATTGGTCTCTCGGTGAAGCCAATTACACAGCAATTGATGAAGATCCCTTTGTTCAATAAAGCAGGTTACAATGTCCATGAGTACAAATCCTTACTGGTACTTACTACTGCAGTCAAGGTAGCTGTTCTAGCTGTTAAGCATCACTGTGAAAGGAGATCAGTGTTCCATGAAAGATCCTTTTCTCATCTATAGCATCTGGTCTTTGACCAGTGTTTGAACGACAACTGAGCTGAATGGTGTTTTGTTTGCCTGCATAATATGTGCATTATCAGTTTCTAACATGTACATTTGTAAAGTACTTTATGATAATTCAAAATTATATATAAATATATAAGATATATACAATATATATGAATTATATCAAAATAATATTAAAAGGTCAATTTTATTATTTTTTAACATTCTTTACATATCTTTTAATTGAGAAATATCAGTGCTGGTTTTGTTCATTAGCCATGAATGTCTGTGTTAGCAATAGAACTATCACACTTTAAAGTCCTTCTGATTAGCAAGATTTTCATACGTACTCAAGTACTCAAAAGAATACTGAGGAATGTGCTATAGTAAACTGCCAGTACAAATACTTAACCTGAGCACTGTTGGAAGGTTCAAAAGAAAGTAGTTCAGTATCTTCAGCCTTGGACTCCTGTCAGGTGCATATTGATGCATCAGGTATCCTACATGTTGCCAAAATGTTTGACCCTGCATAAACAGATGGACTCTTCATCATACACAGAGTGAGTCCTACACATCTATGAACAGCAGAAGATTTTATGTTTCATATATGGGAAGCATCTGCCCTGGCTTCCTAGATATCAGGCTGCTGGATATAACCTGTCACTAGTGACAAGGGAGCATTCCAGTCACAAATTATGACCAAAGTTCTCTTCCACACCAGTAGAACTGAATGGATCTGGCAGTCTGAATATTCTTTCTAGTAGCAGAATACTATTCTAGATCTAAGTTTCTGATTTCATATAACCCTGCAGTGGTACCATACAAATTTACTTTTTTGAGTAAATAAATAAAAACTAATAGGAGAGAAAGAAGTAATATATTTGTGCCAAAGTCCAGATTCTATTATTCTTAATCATAGTAAATGGTACTGTACTATGAAAGTTGCTTCAATGGCTTTTACTGAAAGGATCAAAACAAAACTATTCTTTCTCTTTTTGCTCACTTCATATTTTTCCACTTCTTATGAGAAAATCCAAATCACTTTGTGTTTTTATGCCAGGAGGCTTTAGAGAATGATACTGAGAAGAAAGAAACGGAGACAAAAAAATATGTTTAGACCTTTTAGGCAATCTGTGGTGACATTTAGGATACCTAGGTAATAAATTGGTTTTCTATTAATGGTACTTAGTTCTCCTTGCACAATAGAGACAAATATTTAAACACAAATAAACATTGTGGCCTAGACACTTAGGCATGCCAAGCACAGGGCTATTTTGGTTTTATGCCAGCTTTGCTTTTTTTCCAGGTTAGGCAAATCCCCAGCTGCTCGTTTGAAACAGCAGAGGTTAGCAAGTTTAGGAGTAGAAACTGCCTGATCAAAGTCTCACATACATCTCTCTCAATGATTTCCCAAGTGAGAAGTTTATCAGGTTGTAAATATCTATATTTAGGTAATGTTATTACTATCATTATTATTTCTTATGTGATGATAAAATTATGAGTGATGGGGTCATTATAGAGTTCTAACAAAGCTCCTGCCCTGAAGACTTCTGAGTTTAAGTTGGAACTTACTCTAGATGTCACTGAATACAGCAAGGTGAAATTTCATAGTAGACATAGCTAAAGGAATGGTTTCATTTTCAGCCTAGATCTATATTTTTGTATTGAGAAATTGCACACCCCAGACATAACTTACATTTACTACCAAAGGTGAAGTAGATAATCACAAAATTGAAATAGATATCCATAAACATGCATTTCTTTTACATTTTCAGAATTCTTATATTTGACTAATTTGTCAAAGCAAACAAACTGATACTCCATCAATGTGCATACGTGACTGCAGGTGTATCCAGATTCCCCTAAACTGAACTATATAAACTGACAGTCATTTATCTGACATTATATAATTTTGTCAGTCTTCCTTCTTTTATACATTTGCCTGTTTTCTTTTTGTCATATTTTTCTTTCACTATGAAAACTAAACCAGCTATTCCTGTGAAAGTTTTTGCTTTGGAACTACTTTGAGAATGCCTTGCAGGGAATTAAAAAATTCATAGGTGACCTTCAGACTTCTAAAGATTCTAGGAACAGATTGCTCCTGAGTCATTCTTTATAGCACAGAGGCTAATTTTTTTTCCTTTTAAAAAAGGTTATTATTAACTGAAATAAATAAAGGATTAAAGCCACTGGAGGCCCACATTTGCATTATAATATATCTATCTTAATTAATATATCTGTATTGAGAATGTGAATACTGGTGTGAAATTCTTTAGCAAAGCATTTTAACACTAAATTGTGGCGTTGAATCTATGTGCAGAATAGATAAGGAAGTAGCAAGATGCCTTCTTGGGAGAAAGGTGACTTATTTTACATAAGAGCTATGTATTGGTGTCTCTCAGACTTTCATAGGTAGATCACAGTCTGTATCTGCATCTGACAATTGAACAGAAAATCCTACCAGCATGTGTAACATCTAGCATGTATCTGCAGGGAATAGGAGGTGTGTCTGCACTAGAAAGGTTTTGTTTGACTTCTCTGCCTTCTGAAGACATAAAATGTCAGAGCTCTGTTAATTGTGCCTGCAATAAAGATTTTCAAGTGCAGACCATTTTCCAGACATAGCATTAAAAATTAATCAATTACACTCTATCCCCTTAAGAGTACTCTACAGTTCATTCACCAACGGTCATGAGGCTGAATCCTAGTACTAGCAGTCAGGTTGGGATTTTAACTCAGTGAGTTGTTATGGCATGTTTCCAGGTCATGATCGTGGGACAGCTGTTTTCTTCCATAACAGGGTGAATTATAGCAGACAGTGAAGCCAACAAACCTCTTAGCATTTGAGTAGGGTGCTCTCTGCCAACCAGGGAGCAGGCATTGACAGGCATTGGCTTTGGAAGGGTTGGCATTTGTTCCACTGCTTGCACTTGCCAACAACAGTCATTATATAGAATGGTCCTGTGGTGCTTCCTATAGGGACACAAGATTACAGTAAGAGATAGGTAACGGCAGAGAGAACACTGTGTTCTCCTTGGAAAACCATATTTGAAAAATCCCATTTTAAGATGACATTTTGTACATATATGGCTGAAATACACCTCCTTAATCTAAGTCAACCCTGAAATGCTCCTGATTAAATATCTGATTACCAGAAAAGAATAACAGAGCCTATCTTGAAGTACTTCTCAGATGAAGAAGCCACAATGAATGAAACCTAAGCCTCTGCATCATTGAGAAAAATCATGACAACACTTGGCAGCCTTTCGGGTAATTTTGTACACTAAAATTGAATGGACAATCTGGTAAGATCTCCACGGACTTTCAAAATAATAAAAAAACCAATCTCAAAGTGGAGGTCAGAACAAGACTTTCTGAGATGCCGCTCACTGAGTTGTTACAGTAAAGATGTCTTAATTCTGTCATAGATTTCTGAGAAAAGAAACAGTATTATCATTGACTGTGATCTGATATCCTTTAGACTAGAATAAAAATTAAGTGCCTTGATAGCTAGTGTAAAAAGTACAAACTCAATCTATATCCTACAATGTCAGAAGGCAATCTAAATAATATTATTTTTATTCTTGTTCCATCAACATTAAATGAATACTTTACCTACATTACAACATCAAGTCAAGTCATAACCTTGTATTAATTCAGCAGTGAGGTACCATAGTGCACAAATTCCTAAAAAAAGATTATCTCTAACGTTGTTTGATGTGTTTAATAATTGTTCTCTAACCAAGAAAGAATGATGCTTTTCTATTGTTTCTTATTTAGGCTGGCTCCTTTTCTGAGGCTGCAAGCCCATTGTTTTCTAACTGGGGAGAGTTAGAAATCTCTGTACTTAACGACAGTTTGTTATCTGGCACTGCTTCTCTTCCAACATCTTGTGTGACAGTACTTTTCCCAGCATGAATTCCAAACCAACTGCTAGCAATACCTCGAATGTAGCTTTTTCAGGCATCCTGGTTAAGCTGAGGCATTACAACATAACAACCCAGACTGTTCCCCTTGTACAAACATATACATGTAATAAATGTTAAAATACAGTATAGTTGTGAATAAAATATGAACTCAACCAGATTTGTTAACCATATGTACAGACACACAGAAATACACAAGAATAGCATACAGGAATGTTTTCTGTAAGAGGATCAAACCAGATCTGTTAATCTGATAAGCATGTGAAAGAAGAGTTAGACACATGAATGAAGTGAAAACAATATTCATTTTAACTTTTCACATCAAGAGAATATGACATTCAAGACTGAGGAATAAGGATAATAAATATAATGCTCTGATTGGCAAAATTTGGATTGTAAATTTCACAGAGTTCTTCGCTTGTATAACAAGAAATTAAGGTAAAGTTGAAACAAAGGAAATCTATGAAATACAATATCGAAGATCACTGTAGCATGAAAGTTGCTGTGAAGAATGAGATTGCAATTGAACTTTTTGTTTTCTTTCTAAAACAAGTACAAATATTTTTCAGATTGCTTTCCAGGACCGCCATGATCAGTGAGGTCAAATAAAACATAAGTACAACAATAATAGTATTTGATTCAATACTACATTTAGGATCAGCTAAACAATACCATTAGAAGCACATTAATGACCTGAAAGGACTGTATCACGAGTTACTGCTGCATCAATGAATACTGCAATTTAAACATTTCTGTAGTGGAAATTCACACTCGTTGTCACAGGAATTAATGCTGTTTTGCATTATCTAAGAATATATTTTTTTGCTGTGGAGGTAGAATTATAGCATTGTAAATCTAGAAAGCCATAGTGCTTTTTCCGATACCCAACTAACAGTCTTCTTTTTCCTAGCAGTCACTGGAAATTACATTAACTGAAAAAAAAAAGGTGACATAAAGAGGACTACTGGATTAATAACTGATTAATGACTAAACTAAGCAGATTTACACTTCTGGCTGTTGGAATCACTTCCAACTTAGAAAGCCTTCCACTTCTACAATATGCTTGAGTGTAGCAGGACGTGTATGAATCTCTAAAGCAAAGCTTAAGGTGTTATTGTGATCCTCACAATATTTATTAGTAGTAAAACCTCAGCCATTCATATGGAAACATGTAAAATATAACCAATAATGTTTCAGTCCTACTAAGAATGTTCTGAGTTTCACACAGGAAGAATATTAAGGGAGATTTGATTACTGCCTTATCTTACCATATTTTCTGATGAAATACAAAAGAACCAGGATCAAGAGTACGAAAAAAATTAAAGGCAATAGAAAAGGTGGGGTGAGTGAGGAAAAAGACATGAAAATTCTTAATATTTGGATAGAAGGAAAAAAAATGATTATATGTCAATTTTAACAATTTTTTTAAAAAAGCAATATAATACTGGTGTCCTAAAATATGAAAAATGGAGAAAAGCCAAACAGGTGCTTTGCCAAAAGTTACTTTACAAGTGCCTTCTTAAGAGTAACTAATGAAATGAGCAGGTCAACTTCAAATCAAATTAGTTTTATGGCAAATAATTAATTTTATTGTGTATGTTTCAGATTAATTAACAGTAGAAATGTAGAGAAGATGCTCTGAATTATTCTGGAGACATACATCATGGTCTCAAACCATTCAGTGAAATAACATTACTTGTTACTTGAGAATATTCTCAGGGAAAAGTCAACATTTCCTGTAACAAATTCCTGGTCTCAATATAACTGCTTAAGAAGCTATTGAAACAAATTACAGATCAAGTTTTACTAATATGGAAGGAAGGGCAAGACACACCTTCAGAATGGTACTAAAATGGCTAGTAGCTACATAATGATAACAATCATAGAAACGAAAAGCTTAGAGCCATGTGTGGCTTCAGCTAGATTATGGCTAGCACTTAATCTCACTACTTTAAAGCTGGCTTAGGTATATCCCTAGCAGACTGATGGCAATGCAGAAATACTCTCCATTTTGTACTTTTGCATGGTTACAGTTCACATTTTTAACATAACTAAGAAGTGGTCTTTTATTTATAGATTGAATGCAGTTAGATGTAGCCTCCCTTGCCCTAATTATCTATTTTATCCATCTTGAATAAAACACAAGAGTTTTGACTCTTAGGAAAATGAAATAATTTTATCTGTGCTGGATAAAATATTCTAAAAATAAATAACATAAAACAAAAATGTTAGTGAAAATCTATTTCACTTCTTGGCTTAGAAAGTTTGAAAATAAAGGAAACAAGACCATGGAAAGATCAGTCTAAATATCCACTAACAGGACTTTAGTAATGGAGAATAAATAGAAATAAAGTTGCATATCAATCAATCCAACCAAGTCACTCAGAAAAAGATCAAAGATAAAGTGAGACAAGAAGACATTCTTCAGGTTTTCTATGTAGCTAATATGCCAAATTCAAAGAAAACAAGCACTTTTAATTTATTTAAAAATATTTATTTAAAAATGTTGAGATCATTGAAATGTTGAATGCATCTAGAGATCTTAACACAATTTTTAAAAATTAATTTAAAAAAATAAGAAGCACCTTAAAATGTGCCTATGAGGACCATAAAAATGATTAATTTATTCTGATAAAAAGATTGAGGTATGTTCGGGATACCTGGGAATAACCTGAGTCTCTTGACTTCCAGGTTTCTCTACTAACCATGAGGCCATTCTCAGAGTGCCAGTCAATACCCAAGCTGGAGCTGGCATCTGAAATTACTGTAACAGATGGTGTGTGGTCATTTTAATTCAGTTCTGAATGAATTGATTTAGCAATTATGTATAGAACAATGCATTCTAGAGGTATTTTATAGAAGATGTCTCTGCTTTGGTCACATGTTAAAGCTAAGAACTGAGACAGAATAGACATATCTAAAATGGTTTAAAAATTCCTGAGTACAGCTAGAGTGATGGAAAAGGGTGATTAACATGTGCCCTTTTTAAGGATCCTCCCTTCTACCACAAGTATACTTTTAGGAAATATATTCTTTAAGATATTTCATTATTACTAATTAAATATCCCTGTTGATCTTAAAGAATAATTTTTTTTCAAAAATAAATTTATTTTCCTAAACCAGAGTTTCCTCATTCAAACGATAAGTGCAATGGAGTGAGGGTAAAACATCTGAAGTGACATCAGTTACTGTCAATAGTGGTCACAGATAGAAAAGCTACATTTGTCATTGAGAATAAGCTGTACGTGCACACATTAGCAGAACAGAATTAATAACTGTTACATTTATAAAATCCCTAAACCAGTATATATCTATTAAGCCAACTTCAAGGTAGTGTCAAACTAAGGATGGCTGGGAAAGGTAGGGAGTGTCATATTCTAGGGATGAAAAGTTTTGAATTTCCTTTCATAATATGCTCATTTCAGTTCTCGACATTTGAAGGGTATAGATTTGTTGGTGAATAGAGAATATATTACAGTGAGTTCTGTCTTTTTTTCACTCTGGCTATCATTATTTTCTCCATAATGGGTTCCAAACATCAAAGATTAATCTTTTTCTACTTCATTTGTTTGTTGATATTCTGTTGTGATTTTAAACAGAAAGTTCTGCTGAACTTTCCTGTAGAGTTAGAAATCAGAATAGAACTCAGAATCAGAATGTTCAGATAAATCTTCTGTGCAGTCAGAGGTCTGGCTTTTTTCCATTTTTCCTTCACAGCATATGTGACATTTAATAAAAAAGAAATCCTTCTCAGTCTTATGTATGCAAGTTTAGTTAATTTAATGTCCTTATGCGAAGCATTTTTGTCATGTCACTCTTTGATGCATTATCTTTTCTGTTTCAAAACATTCAGTTACTGACAGCATAATTGAGATAAATACTTCATACCTAATTCAGGCTCTTATATATAGAAAATGGAACTAGTCAAAACTTGCCTTTGTATATGTTGCTCACCTATGGAAAAAATGTGCAAAAATCTTTAGGAAACAGTGTAAGAAATTTTGGGGTTTAGAGTTGCAGGAATATAAGTGAATAAGCAGGTAGAAAGGATTAACCAGATGACAAAAATTTCTAGGAGTTTACAACCTGGGTAAAATCATGCTAATATGATCCCAGTTATCACGATTGTAACCAAAAATAAAAGCAAGCACTGCTAAATTTACATTAGAAATATTTGTGAGGCAAGTTTTTCAGTTGTCTGTCTTACTAAGCGCAGTGATAACAGGCAACAGCTGCTGCAGACTTATATGTGGAAGTCATGCAGAAATGTTGACAAGTCAAAAAAAGACTGGCATAAAATCTGGTGAGATTACAAATGGGATTTACATGGGGCATAATTACTCTATTTTATTAATATATTTCAAATAATCTTTGTCATTTTACCAAGTCTGCTAGGTATGATGCACAAGTCATGTATATCTTTTTGGTGGGATAAAATTAAGTCTTTTCTGTCTTTTTTTTTTTCCCCTACAGTGTAAACTTCCCATGTGAAAATAAACTGTATAGTTTCTGGATCACATTTATCATCAGAGTTTAACTAAACTAAAACTTAGCAATACTTTGTTTCAGGAAAATTTTAAATGCTAACAAGCAAGAAAAAATTAAAAAAGAGTTTACCTGGTGTATTAAATATCTCCTAGTACTTTTGCAAAGTGGAAATAGCTGTCATCTTGCATCAACTTCAGAAATTATTTATCATGATAAAATGTATATTAATTTGCATATATTTATAGAGGTAGGATTCTAAGCTTGCTAGCAATTACATTTTAGGAATGAGCACAACCTACACACAAATATTTTTTGTGCAGTGACTTTCCACAGAAAACTGAGTTTTTTTCAAAAATAACTTGAAGTTGTTAACAAAAGCCAAATCACACCATGTGTCTGCAGAATTTCTGACTACCTATAACATTTTTGTAGAAAACTAGAAAATATGTCTATTTCAGGCAATATCTTATGATAAATTGTTGAATGCAAATATCACATAGAAAATCTCAGGAAGAACTTCTAGTTCTTGGAAACAAAATATATCTTGAAAATGTTCCTCTAGTTTTGATGAGTGTTATTTTCTTGAAAGAAATACAGGTCCAGGACAGCACTAAAACTTGTGTCAAATACAAACTTTCATATGGGGTTTTGGGGTTTTTTTTGTTTGCTTGCTGAGGAGATTTTTCTGAAATCAAGCTAAATTATATTAATTAAACTATTAAGTAAAAAATTTTAATTCTTTCTTTGTAAAGAGACAACTATTCCCATATTCACCTATGATACATTTTAATTCAATGTATTTACATGTGAAATATTAGAATCTTTTTATTATGATAAGGAGTTTCTTTAAGAAGCAAGTATTTTTATTTCATTTGACTTCTAAGAGAGTTATTTAAAATTATTGTGCTGCTCTAAAGAAATCTTATTCTCAAAAATTTTGTCACATATTCATCCTGCAGAAAATGTATAATAAAAATTTAGTTTGTAACAGCAATATATAACCTAACATTGTACCTTACAAAAATATATTAAGTCAATTAAAATTGCTTCTTCCAAGAAATTAATTTACTATGACTAGACGAAAATCTTACAAATTAACTTATCAAAACTATTTTTATTATGAGAAGTTGAAATGTTGCAGTTTGAAAATAAATTTGTGCTTACAAATTTTAAGCTTTACTTTGCAATTCTTAATATGCTCAGTTCACTATTTCTATACTCCATGAAATTATTCAAGTGATTATTTAATGTAGTAGAGGGATGCTTCAGGAATAACTGCCCCCTCTCCACCATGTTATCTTTGATTACTACCTATAACTCTTAATCAAGTTCCTTGCATATAATACAGTGCAAACATAGAGAAATTCAACTATATTCATATGGTCCTACTACCCAGTAGCTCATACCCAATGTGGCAAGAGATGCCACCTGTAACACCAAATCCAGTGATTCTCCCGAATGTGTGTTGTCTCTCAGAAGTTCCTGAACTAAATAGCCAAAACCAGCACACTCTGATATCAAAATGTTAATTTCTGATATCTTGTACTGATTTTAGCAATCTGCATTGCATATGTTAGAATGTACTATATGATGTGTAGATTGAGGGATAATACATATTGTTGTTTTTTTTTTCTCTAATTAGACCTCTTGGCAACACTTGTTTTAAACTACATTTATTTTTTTTAGTGTCTGCTTTTATATTTAGTGTGAAAGCCAACTGTACAGATGGTATTTTCATAAAAGTCCATTGAGAGAGGCTGGGAGAATAATTCCAAACAAGTTCCTGTGAGAAATAGCAAAATATAAGGTTACATCTGGAACCATTAATTTCTTTCACTACAACAACATGCCTTACAAACAAATGAGTAGTATAATACTTCACAGAGACAATTAAATCGTATCATCTCACTGTGAGCTAATCTACAGAAGGAATTTAGCCTAAAAGCTCATTTCTTGAGTAGATTTCCACTATCCATAGTTAGGAAAGCTTCATGAGATGCCTGGCTGTCTGCCAATAGATACATGCAATAGTCCCAAATCTTTTTCAAGATTTGAAAGATTTCAACTCTGAGCGGGATTTTCATTCTACTTTTTTCCAAGCTATTCCATTTCATGTCCATATTCACACTACACCTATGAAATCAGGTCCTTCCAAAAAGTTTTCTGGGGACCGTGCTGGTCTGTTACCACAAAGACCACAAATTAGATGATCCCTTACTTAGGAACTGAAGCATCACCAGAATAAAACAGAAAGACCTTTTCTGGTTTGCTGTCTCTTTTCTACGCATACTTTTGCTGTTGTGTGCACTAACAATTAGTCACAAGCCCGGAAACACGTAGCCCACATAACTGGGTGTGAACAAACACTTTAACTGGAAGAACTGTATAAACATCTGCCACTATTGTCTGGCTAATTTCACACTATGTTTTATTTCCTTGTAGCTTTTCACTTCAACAACAACTCAGTAAGCTACTCTTGAATTTAAATCGACAGAATTTTTACAAGCTCAGACTGGTGTTGGAATATGGCCATTAGTGCAACTCATCCAAATGGAGTATAACTTTAACTTTCTGTTACAAAATGGCCACATAACTTCCCTGCATT
The DNA here is from genome assembly GCF_000695765.1 of Mesitornis unicolor. NCBI lineage: Eukaryota > Metazoa > Chordata > Aves > Mesitornithiformes > Mesitornithidae > Mesitornis > Mesitornis unicolor. The sequence goes on along the minus strand of NW_010165715.1, from coordinate 27,083 downwards.
CTCAAGGAAATATGTTGCTCAAATGAAGGAAACATAAGGTTTTTTTCTTTGATTATGTGATTTTAATCATATTATAGACCTCCAGAGATTCCCTATTGGTTAGAATTACCTTTAGAAAACAAATTTTCAGGAAGTAATTATAAGTCCTAAATTATTCACATTCTTGTCAGTATTGCTTGTTATAGTATTCATTGGTAGTACCAATGCCTATTTACAAAGCATGAATATTTAATAATTTCATACTAGAATAAGTTGGATATAGAATTACCAAGTTTGGACAGTTTCTTTAATTAGCTTGCAATAGAAATATTCAGAAAAATTCATATGTACTCTTTTCTTATGCGGCTCAAAAAAGCACAAAATAAAAAAAAATCTTAATCCCAAGATACTACATGGACAGGACTTTGGAGATGACTAAAAATTGCCTAATTCTACTGGTAATATTAAAAGATAAATGAGGTTCAGCTTTTCAAATGGAGCTTTCTTTATTCTCAGATATGTTATTACAGAGCAGAAAATGTTTGGCAAATAAATAAAGAAAAATGGAATACATACTGTCTCATGCTATATCATTAGGAGAAAAAAATTCTATACTTTTTATTATCTGTATCTAAGATGCATATTAAGCAAAGTAGTTTTAACATCATACATAGACTTTATTCAGGAATCTTGACCAGATTAAGGATCATGTTAAATGTATGCAAAGTCTGAAAAAAGGTATTACATTACGTGATTCACGTTTTTATCCACAGCTGAAAGTATTAAGTCTATTGATGAATTCCACACTTCTGCTTCACTTCCACTGCTGGTACAACTGGAAAAGGTGTTGCACACTAGCTGTGTGAACATCAGTCATTTCTGCATGAATTCTGAGAACATTATGCATTTGAATATAGAGAAACACACATAATGTGAAGTCACGGTACAATAGGTTTCAAATTTTACATAAAAGTTTTGAAACTAAAGAAAAAATGCAATTCTGCAATGATTATGTAGACCTTAATAAAAAATTATCATTTCCGGCAATAGAAAAAAACATAAAAGCCTAGATACTAAAGCAAAAAGCGAAAAACTGTATGACACTGCGATTTTTATATTGTTTATACTGCAGTGCATAAACTCCATAAACCTGCAGTGCACCAATCTTACAGTTGAAAAAAAAATCTGGCTTGTGAATAATGTGTCTACCTCCTATAGCAATCCCATTGATATGAAAGTAATTGATACTAGTGCATGAAAAAAGAAATATCAGTTTTTCTTCAGAGTTTGTCATCTGCTGTAATAATATTCAAGTACAATGGCAAGAGCCTGCAGACTCATAATCACTGAATGCCTTTATTCTGTGGCCTTACTCCATTAAATTTAAGCTTGATCAGAAATTAATCTCTTAATTTATTGATTCTATTCTCAAATGGAATATAATGACATTTGTCACCCAGCAAGCAGAGAAATATTTGGGTCAAAATCTCCAATGTATTTAGATAAAAAAAAATACTTGAATAAGGAGCATAGGCAACTAGATCTAAAATCATGTCTTTGTCAAGCTCTTAACCCTCTTTGCAGTAAAGTTTTCAGCAATGCAACATTTATGTGTCTAATGTTCCAGAGCTCAGCTCTTTCCTGTGGAATGCTACCCTACAGGTGGAAAGGAAAAATGCCTTTCTGCTAAGATTATGGAAAACACCTGATTTATCCCTATTTTTCAAGCCACTCAAATTTACTGAGGCAGTCACCATCATAACCTACAAATGTTCTCCAGAAAATTGTAATAACAATCAAGAAGAAGAACTTGAGACCTTCTGAGCTCTTGAATAGCCCTGGTTTTACTTTTCTTTATATATTTAAAATATAAAGAAAAAGACAGAAAAAATACTGCTGGGAATAACAAGGAAAAATGTCCAATGCATGGCAAACTGTGTTGTAAAAAGATTATTCTGACAGCAATAAGCATAGCCCCTGCATTCCATGTTGTACTCAAAATTCACTCTGATGGATTAAACAGCTGCAGTCAGGTAACAGATTGTTAGAGAGGAAGCAGATTTCATCAGTATACCAGTGGCTACTGAGGTCCGGTGGTTTTTTTAAATAAGTATCAGTACTGCCTGCAGAGATGAGAGTTTGAGTTCAAAACGTGAATTTCTAATGTGTTTCATACCTGCCTAAGTGTGTTGAGCATGCAACTCTGCCAATACTTTTCCCACAGAAATACTCAACACCTAGTGAATTCAAATGAGTTTAATACACAGTCTTATAATTAATGGAAAATGGCAGAGAGTTAGGAATTGAAACAGTTCGTGCTTTGTTTGATTAATTAATAAGAGACTCTCTTTTCCCAGCTTCAACTCATTATGCTAATGAAATGTCATCAATTAAGGCTTTCCTCTGATTATTGAATCTGTCAGGTAGCACTCAGTTAGAAAACTGCATTCCTTTGCTGTCTTTGTAGACTTGCCATCACAGTTTTTTATGAGATGCTGCTTCTGTTAGACAGCATTTGTTCTGCTTTCTCATTATTGTATCATGCTGTTGACCTTGAGACAGGTGAATAAGGAAGACTCAAAATGAAACAGAGACAGAGACAACACTATCAGTGGCACTGTGGGTCGAGATAATGTGTTAGCAGAAAAAGAAATACTATTCTACATTTATGATTCCTTCATAATTATTAAGTCTGGTCAAAGATAAATCTAAAGAAAGCGTGTGTGACATTCAGAAACCTATGCCATACTGAACTAGACTGCACTGGAAGATAAGTACAAGAGGGAGGGAAAATATTTTAACCATTACAAATACATCTTTTGCTATGAAAGTGATTTAATAGACATGTGGAAGTGGGACTGTATGATGAAGATATTCTCCTAAGTAGCTCACAAAGACAGAATAAAGAAGTCCACATTTAAAAAGTATAGTTAGAATATTTTGGGTTGTTGATTTTTCTGTGCATAATTTTAGGACTTTCAATTACTTGGAATATCAACATATGGGGTTCAGGATACTGATCTATGTGATGCCAATGGCTACAGTAATTCTCATGAATTAGTTATCATGGAGAGAATATATGACATTACACAGCTTCTTAGGAATGAACATTTGGGAGGCAGGAAGTGGGAGCTCTGGAGGTCCTATCTTCCACTTTTATTCCAGCAGCAGGAGCACTATGATTTCTCTCTGATGAGTTACTTTGCACATTAGTTACAGATGATCGTAGGTCCAGTCAAATACCTGTGTCTGGCACATCAATCATGAACTAGGGTGAGAAGCATTTGTGCTGCAAGGCAAATGCATGACATACACCACAGAAAAGAAAACAAAGAAACACGTAGAGCAAGCAAAAGGCATGACTTCGATGTTTCTGAATTAAAAAAAATAATAATCTCACAAGAATGCTCTTTGAGAGAAACAAAGCTGAAAGCTCTCAGAAGAGTCGGTCATCTTGTGATTTAAAAGATATATTTGAAAGATAGAAAACAGATTAGAGAAAAATCTTCACATTGACTGTTATAGGGCATGATTATATTGGGTCATCCAGGGATCTGTACTGTTCCTGCCCAGTTTTATATATTATATGAAAGGGCTGGAGCTGGAAAAGAGATTGAATACTGTAGCAACAAGGTTTGCACATGATATGAAATTTGTAAAGAAAATAAAATTCAAAACTAACTCCAAAGAAGTGAAATGCAAAAAGAGGTATGTATAGCTAGATAATAAAATGGCTGGTGAAATTCAGTTACAGGCTTTAAGTTATCTATTACCACAGAATGGGAAGATGTTGGAATCAGTGATATTTTTTTGAAAACGTTAGGATTCAATAGCTTTTAAAATGGTCAAGATTCAGTAGCTGTCAAAACAGTAAATAGGATATTCACAGTTGCTAAGAGAGTACAGAGAGAAACTTTATAGCAGTATTTTAGTTTGGAACGCACATATTTTGTAAAGATTTAACATACTTCTTGTCCTCAGTCATCAGGCTTATATAATAACACTTGAAATGTACAGAGAAAGGCATCAGAGATTATATAAAACATGAAATGGCTTCTTAAAAAAAAGAAATTATGCAAATGCCAATTTCTTGGCTTGAAAAAAGAGAAAGGTTAGGAAACATGCTTGAGATTTGTAAAGCTTGGAGAAGATAGATCAATAAAGAATTTTTTCATTATTTACATATATGATTTACATTGAAGGAGCTAAAGAGAAAATAAATAATCAAAAGAGACAAAACAAGGAAGTCTGGTGATTTTTGGACTAACCACTTGATATGTCATCATTAGTGGAACTTATTGTCACTGAAGAATTGTCACCAAGAGTATAAATTAGGTTCAGTTAGGTAAGAGATGTCCTTGTGTAGCACAGCTTCAACAGTAACTGTTACATGAGAAGACCCTGCTGCAGCTTCTGTCTCAAGAAGTCCACTGAATACTACACATTGGGTGAAGACATTCCCAGGAAAAGAATCACACCAATTCTTAACATCTTCCTCTAAGACATCTTAGGGAAAAAACTTATCTCACTAAGTTAAGAATCTGACAGAAAAATGGTGCTGAACTGGAAAACCAACTAATCAGCAAAACAAGTGGTTGAAAAAAGCAGACATCTAGGTTATCGATCTAGATCTACATATAGATCTAGAGCTACAGTTCTTGTATGACTTAAAGAAGTCTGTAACTCAGAAATTTGCCACTTGGCAATCATACTATACAGATTCTTAATCTAATAAAAATTATCAAATTCTTGATAAAAGAAAGAAAACCAGTAAAGCAACAACATACCAAAACTATAGTCTTGGAAGTACATTTTGCTGCTTACTTCTGATGGTGGAAGTTCCCTTTCACAATTTTTCTTTCTCCTCTCATTGCTTCTGTTAGAAGGGGCACAAAAACTTATGGACACTTTAGTCTTAGGAGAGTAAACCAAATATTAAGACATACTGCACAGTCTCTGAATCATTGCACATATTTTTATATTATCTTAGTGTGTTGGACAGGAATTTCCCATGGAAAACATTATAAGTTTCTCAAGTGATTCTGCATTGTGTGTTGTTCAAGATCTAATGTTCATCATTTTATTTTTATCTTCCCACAATCCAACCAATTTAATAGTTAACAACTGTGATCTAAAGCAGATTCATGGAACTATCAGGGTGAGAGGGTTCTGTTTATTGCTAAAATGACGAATTCTATGAAGTTATTCTTAAAAAATCTGCAGTGTAAAAATGGCATATGTATATACAGAAGAAAGGCATAGTATACTCTCTGACTATTTTTGCATTTACATTTTCGTGTGTATCAGAAAGTTTTCTCACTTTTTTATTTCTTTTTGTATATTAGTCATGGATTTCTCAGTTTAATCACATATATTTATCTAGAGCATCAGGTGGCCTGTGGCAAAGACAAGAATTCCAATTTATTTATTTTAATTTGGTCAATATATTAATTTAAAGCATCGACTCATTTGCAAAGGAGGATAAAAATGAGAAGTTATTGAAGTAATACATGTAACTTGTGTTCAAATTCAACTAATAAATCTATTTTAGATAGGATTTACTATTTGTATGATTCAAAACACTTTACAGTTCTTTTCCTTAACTGACAAGCTCTTTTAAAATTTTTGGATATTCTTAATTTTTCATGGTTACATAGAATTTACAAAATAATCCAGGATTTTTTTTTCATGTATTTAATAACATAAAACAATTAGATTGTACGTGATTGCAAACCTTTTCTTAGTCAAGTTTGCTTGTAGGACTTTGGAACTGTAATTGGTGTTGAATTATTTCTTCTGTTGTTCTTGGGGAAGGACTGGAAATGTTCTGAATACATTTCATTTAATGAGATTAAACACCCTGACTGAGACTGCAGTGTGTCTGCAGCAGGACCTGAGACTAAGGATGCTTGATTGACACCTTCATTTTCATTACAGATATGTTTTATAACATTTTTGAAGATATGTAACTTGTATGCTTCATTTTACTCATTTATTAAACAAACCAAATAGTTTAATTAAAGAAGATGCAATAACATCTCTCAAGGCTCAATGATAGACTACTGCCTCAATATAAACTCTATTATTTAATATAGCCATTACCTTTCTAGTGTTGTGAACACGTGATATTCCCCTCCCTCCTAATTTGACCTCTTCTTATCATGATTATCTAGTAGTCGGAA